>NW_010188409.1:0-2724 GCF_000695765.1 Mesitornis unicolor | reverse complement strand
ATCCCTAACGTTCTGTGATTCTGTGATGAGTGCACACATGAAGTAGGTGAACTGTGAAACTATCTTGTTGCTCACCTTAAAAACAAACAGAAATCACAGCAAACAAAGAAAAACCCACACTGTTCCGGTAGTGTTTTGTTATTAAAAAAGGTCATTTTCTATACCACCAGCCAGAAAAATCCCTGAAGGGTCAAGCATGGAAAATGTGTCCTCTTTCTGCTTCCAGCCTGCTGTGGCTACCAAGCCTTCTACACCACTTGACAAGATGAACGTTATCACTGCACTCCACCAAAGCAATTAAGATTTATCTGTTTTTGTGAATATAGTGCAGGGAGACAATATCTTCCCTAGTTCTGCAACCAAAAGAAATTTCAAAACTGCGTTACCATCATCATCACATTTGTGGATTTGCAATGATGAATCCTATTGCTAAGAGAAGCAACTTCAACCTCTAATTTAAGATACAGGAGAGGCTCCACTGAGCTCCACTCCTCCATGGAACCCTGTCTGCTCTTGTTTGCCCTGGGCTGAGGCAGGAAGATGATTCCCTTGCACAGAAAGCAGAAAAACCCACAATCCAATCCTACCCAAGTTGTTATATTAGCATTAAAGCTACTTTGTAAAGCGTTGGCCCAAGTTCTCTATTACACATACAGTGCTAGGTCACAGATTCGCTAAGCAGAGGACTGCTGTTTGTCTATAAAGACACAAGTCTAGAAGCTGTTAATATTCTGCTGGCTCCATTTGGTGAAAAGAGCAGGAAAAACTAACATAAAAAATACTCTAAGACTGATACATTGTGTGCTGACACACAAACAGCCCTTTCTGCCACTCTGGTCCTCCAAAACACCACCACCCTTAATAAAAAAAAACATAATTAAGTGTTCACAGTATTAACAGTGACATAACATTTCATCATTTTTACTGTGTCTCACCTCCTCCTTCCCTTACTTTCTCTGTTGTCAACACTTGACTTGTAAATTTCTTTAATGCTTAGGGTTTGAATCTCACTTTTACAGATAAGCTTACCGTGGGATACAAAGATAATAGAGGGACTTGTAAAGTTTTCAGCTCCGAAGTGAGGAAGCTTTGATAGACCACACAGAAGTATTTATTTCATTCATACCTGTAAGAGAGCTAATATGGAATAGCAGTGGGAGCACTACTGCAAACACAAGAAAGCAACTGAGGACAAAAGTTCAGTGGAAATTAAAGGGATAAACTGCATGGACCAGAAATAAAATTAAATCCAGCTTGAATACATACAGGAAAACACACCCCTGGGAAAAGAGCCCAAAACACAAATGTACTTGGTAAGAAATATTGCTTAAAGCTTATGAAGAATGGTAGAAATTCAAATACAAGTGTTAAATGCATTTCACTGTTGCAGAAGCTGAATGATTTGTGTGATAGGTAAATGGGACATTTATCACTCTTTGGGGCTGTAACAATGGTGCAAAAGTTTCCTTTCATGTCCCTTAAAACAGTTCTCTGCCCAGGAGAAATAATTTTCAACCATTCATAAAACATTCAATTTTTATTCATTTTTACTGCTCTCCTTCTACTATTAAACAAGATCTTTCTGCTTTATCTCCCACTTCTCCCGGTCCAAAAATATACTGTTCTTTCCCCCAAGGGATACACATTTTCTCTTAAAAGATTGTGAGCCCATCAGAGCTGAGATGAGAATTATTTTGAAAATCATCATGACCTTCAATAAGTTAACAATAAAGGAGAAGTAAATAGAACATGCATAAGTGAATTCTATGATTATCCAGTGACTCACAGGAGTATAATCAGACAGAAAAGCCAAATTCAAACTATTTGAAAGAGAAGTTATAATCTTTCTGAAGTGTTTGAACTAAATGACCATATATTTACCTTAGGGGAAAAAAATGGTCTTGAAATTATATTTGAGTATTTTACAATGAATTACTTTAGAAATGGCATAGAAAAATTATCTGAAAATTACATGTAAAATATCCTTGAGCTATTTTTTGACTATTTTTTTCCATCCTTTTTCATACAGTTTTAAAAGGTATATTATGACTATATCCACCACCTTATACAATGGATTTTAAACTACTAAATGGATTTTACTCTTGAAAGATCCTCATTTATTCTTGAAAAAACCCTAGGTGCGAAAAGTATTCAAGATTTAGTGACATTAGACTATGTAAGCCTGCACTGTCATTACGGTGTCATTGAATATTTACTGCCATATCAAGTAAATTTGCTTTTATTTTCAGAAGACATAATTGGAAAATGAGCCATAAGTTCTGGGTGAGGGGGCTTTCTCTCCCCCTCTTCAGAAGTGGAAAGTAATCGGATCCATTTAAATATATAACATCACACTTAAAAAATATCCAATGAAAGGTAAAATATTTGTGCTAAAACATGCTTGACACACATACCAAAGAATCCAAAAAACCCCGAAGATTCAGAACAAGAAACTAGGGTTTAGGGGATTGGAGAATCTCCCATATGAGGAAAGGCTGAGAGAGCTGGGTCAGTTTAGCCTGAAGGAGACTGTCACATTGTAATACAAGAGCCAGCCTTGCAACAAAAATCTCTTAGAAGAGTAGAAAACCTTCGAAAAATATAAATGCTAAAGAGTTGCAACTGCAGATAATGAGCCATCTTGAAATCTTCACTTTTCTTAGGATGACATCATCTCACCCCTGGCCCCTGGTTACAGTTTTACCAGATGGAAATGATATCCAT
>NW_010188408.1:282-2793 GCF_000695765.1 Mesitornis unicolor | reverse complement strand
AGAGGGGCCACTCAGTCCAAAAGCGGTGCTGGATCCCCACAGGCAGCACTGAGTCCCAGCCCCGTGAGTGAGGCCGTACAGCGCGGAGGCCTGCAGGAAGTGTGCGAGATGCAGACACCCAACGCTCCCCAGTGCAGCTCCCACTGCACCCCAGCCAATGCACTCCAGCACCCTGCTCCGAGGGGAGCTCATGCTACACAGCCCCCCAGAGCCACCGGCGTCTGACATGGGGCCGCTGCACATGGCCAGACCCGGAAAGACCTCCCCACTCTGCTTCCAGGTCCGGTTCTTCATAATGCTGGCGTGGTCACGGTGCTGTACGTCCTGCTGTGCTCCCACGCCTGCCTGCGGCCCTGTTGCTGGGCCCCAGGGGAGCAGCGCAGCCCCAAGGTGCCAACCATCCTCAGCTTCCAGGGGTACAGCCGTGTCCCCGATGGGAAGGTGTGTGGGGATGGGGCAGCTGTGGGGCAGCTCAACCTGCCCGTGCCTCAGTTTCCCCTTCCTTAGGGAAGGGCGGACGGGGCTGTGATGTGTCTGGTGCTGCCGATCTGACGATCTCCCCACAGCCGCTGGAGCGAGCACTGTGCCACCACTGCGCCATCGTCTCCAGCTCAGGGCAGATGCTGGGTTCACACCTGGGCCAGGCCATCGACAGGCAGGATTGCGTCCTGCGCATGAACCATGCACCCACCGCCGGCTACGAGGAGGACGTGGGGGCACAGAGCACCATCCGGGTGGTGTCACACACCAGTGTCCCACTGCTGCTGAGGAACCAGCCCTACTTCTTCCAGCAGTCCCAGGAGACCCTCTATGTCATCTGGGGACCGGCGAAGAAGATGAACCGGGAGAAGGTGGGCACGACCTACAAGGCACTGCTGAAGGTGATGGAGACGTATCCTCATCTGCAGATCTACACCCTGACCGAGGAGAAGATGGCCTATTGTGATGATGTCTTCCAGAACGAGACCGGGAAGAACAGGTACTGTCAGCTCCCATTGGGTCCCATTCCCTCGCTGGGCACCCGTAGCCCTGGTGGGATGGCAGCCCCGTGCCACCCACCCCAGTGCAGTCACGGTGCTTTGCAGGATTAAGTCCGGCTCCTTCCTGAGCACGGGCTGGTTCACCATGATCCTGGCCATGGAGCTGTGCGAGCAGATCCGCGTCTTCGGCATGGTCAGCGACAGCTACTGCAGGTGTGCAGGGGTGGCAGTGATGGGCATGGGGTGGTCCAGTGTCCCCCTCCGAGTCCCACACCTGCCCTGTTCCCTCCTGCCAGGGAGAAGAACCACTCGAGTGTGCCCTACCACTACTTCGAGAAGGGCCGGCTGGACGAGTGCAGGATGTACCTGATGCACGAGCGAGCCCACCGCGCCGGCCACCGTTTCATCACTGAGAAAGCCATCTTCTCCCGCTGGGCCAAGAGGAGGAACATCATCTTCACCCACCCATCCTGGACAGGCGGGGAGGGCACCAGCCATGGGGCCAGATTGTGGGGACCCCAACAACAGGGTGGCTTTCGTCCTGCAGTGATGTGTCTCAGCTCTGCCTTTTGCCAAGCCCCAGAGCAGGGAATCTCCATCTCCACAGTGGCAGGGCCGGTTCCCCCAGCCAGTGGGTGGGCTGGGACCCTCCCATATTGATGCACAGGGACATGAGCTGGACCCATGGAGCCTTGTGGACTCCGAACACCTTCCTGCATTGGCCCAGGGTGGCCACAAAGGTTTTTCACCTGCTCTACGCAGATATTTAATGTGGGATTAAACATTTGCATGGGATGGGAGAGCTCAGCCCTGCCTTGGTGAGGAGCTGGTGCCCCTCCCAGGGATGAAGCTCCGCCACGGTACTTGCCCCACTTGCACCCTGAGACCCAGTATTGGATGTGGGGCGCAGGGTGCAAGGTCCAGCCTGCCCCCCCTTCCTGCTGCCTTCCGCTGCTCCGTGCCTGGGCAGGTCCCTGCAGTCCCCTGCATCTCCCCAGCTGGGAAGCCTGGGGGCTCCAAGCTGCCCTGTTCACAAGTGCCCTTGGATTCAGACCAAAGCAAACATGGCCATTAAAAGTGTTTTTAACTCAGTGGTGCCCTGTGCTGTGCCCTGTGCGGCTGTGGGACGTGGGGACGGGGGTGGCAGCTGGTTGCAGAGCTGCTGGCATCCCACTCCTCTGCCAGGCTATAAATAAGAGGAGAGGTGACAAGGGGGTAGAGCTGAGCATGAAGGAGGGTGCTGAAAGCCAGCAGCCAAGATTATTTTGGAACCAGCAGCTGTGTCTCCTCAGGACAAGTGCTTGCCCTGGTGTGGATTTTGTGCTGGGTCCAGGGTGATCCTCAGCACTGCTGGGCTGTGGGCAGGATGGCTGCCAGCTCCTGTGTCCCTGGGGAGATGGACCATGGCACAGGCATGTGTGCGACTCTGAGCCCGGCTGCAGGGAGCTGCCAGAGCAGCTCTTTGAACCCAGAACAGATGCTGCGTGTTTGGATAGGACTGGAGGTGTCTGGGGGGCCAGGGGTGGCAGCC
>NW_010188408.1:0-231 GCF_000695765.1 Mesitornis unicolor | reverse complement strand
AGGAGGGAGGGGGCTGGGGCCTGGGCGTGCTACCAGCACAGCTTCCCCTGTGTGAGTGCCCATGGGAGCCTGTGAAGCTCTTGGGTGCTCCAGCTGCTGCGACCCCACGCAGAGAAAGGCATCACTAGCACAGCGGAGCAAAAATCCCCCTGGACAGGGATGCAGGTCCCCGTCAGCGGTAGAGCCCCCTCCTCACCCCACGCAATCCCCCAGAGAGGGGCCCCGGGCAGG
>NW_010188407.1:0-12706 GCF_000695765.1 Mesitornis unicolor | reverse complement strand
CTGGCAGATAGAAGAGGAGTGGCTAGGGTCAAGGACCTTGTCCCTGCCCAGCACAGGGCTGGCACCCAGTTAGTTTTCCACTACCAGACCCCAGCTGGGGGTGAGGCAGCTGCACAAGGCACCGGAAAAAAGGCCAAGACCAAGATACAGTGTCAAGTGAAGTCGTCAGCCCTCTCCATGGCAAACAACATGAGGCTGCCCAAGTGGTGATGAGTAGCATCCCCCAGCCAGCAGATATACCCAGAGAAGATGTGCCACAGTCACGAATGCCAGCCTGTGCCAAGACGGGCAGCTCTGCAGCCCTCACAGCCACACCACCTCCTGGCTGGGTGCTCTGGTGTCACAGCAGCATGTGAAGATGGGAGTGTGGACACCTGTGTGCAGGGTGTTTGTGATGAACAAGGTGGCAGGACATTCCTATTGTGATTAACACCTTTTCCCACCCACCAAAGACCAAGACCATTGCATGCTCAGCCCTTTTCCTGTGCTACTTCCCTTCTCCTCTCCCATGTCAGCCCTGAAGTGCTCCAAAGACCACAGCCTCTGAGCTGAGGAGGAAGAGGAGGATGGCAGTGAGTCAAGGATTGCAGGCTGCAAGCTGTCCACAGCCATGCACACACCCTGCTTACACTGGAGATATGCCATGTCACCTCCACAAGCACCCCGTGGGACTGTACTTACTCACCGCAGATCGACAGGACGCTTGTTGTCAGTGCTAGACCCAGCGTTTGCCAGCAAAAGGGAATCATGCCCATCACCTTTTATCAGGATGTGGATGTGCAGAGACCCAAGCAGTGCAGACACTTTAGGATAGCAGCTTCTTGGTTGCCAGGACTCTCCCCAAAAGACACATGAGCCTGAGGGACAAGGCTGCTCTCCCTGTGCTGTGGGGACACCTGTGCTGAGGCTAGTCTATTTCTCCCATACTATGGGGTGTGAGGCGAAAGGGAAGCATTTGTGATGGGGGTTAAGACAAGCATGCTGAAAGAGGCATTCGCACGTTGCTCCTCTGTAGATATCACTGACCTCTCAGCACAGCTTAAGTGCCGGAGACCAGAAGTTCAGCTTCTGTCAGCTTTGCAGGCTGGGCTGGCTCCTGCTAACATGTTTTTTTTCACCTTTCTACTGCACGGACAATAAATAGTGTACACCTACCCTCACATGTACTGAGCATCTGCTGTCTCTGCAGTATCAGGGCACAAAAATTAAAGCATGCTTACACGTGTGAAAACTAAATGGCAAGGAACTGACTGCTTAAAGGGTGAAGTTGGTTGTCTCTGCCAAATTTTAAGGTTCTGCCCTGGTAATGCATGCTAGGAAAGAAAAAAATAATCAATTTAAATGTTACCCAGGACCAGGGCTGGTAGCACTAGCTAGAAGGGCATGCAGAAAGGTGCTCTGGAGAGATTTTTTTTCCCCTTTGATCAGCGGTCACAAGCCAGTTGTAAATTGGTTTCAGACTGTGAATGAGAAGGTGCTAAATGCCTTGTGATGCCTGGCGCAGCTCCAATTTTCCAGAGTAGGAGTTGAGTGACCCTAAGTAGGAGCCTGCCTGGGAGTTACCAGTGTCATTATTCCCACTCTCTGGTAAATACCAATAAATTACTTATTCTTTCCCAACAGTTTCTAACTGGGCTAGCTGGCAAAATCAGATTAATTAAGCCTGGAGCTGGCTCTGCCTATGGTGTGACACACTAAACAGCATTACCAGTATTTACATATTTAAATGTACTGTTTAAAAAAAAAAAAAATCAGGATAGTAGAGTGGTAGACCTGGTCCTTTCATGAGACCAGCAGTCATTGTATTATCACGAAGCACTTCTAGGACGAGAGACACCTTCCTCTATATC
This sequence comes from Mesitornis unicolor, assembly GCF_000695765.1. Taxonomy (NCBI): domain Eukaryota; kingdom Metazoa; phylum Chordata; class Aves; order Mesitornithiformes; family Mesitornithidae; genus Mesitornis; species Mesitornis unicolor. Next base: position 10,856 of record NW_010188407.1, on the reverse strand, counting down.
AGAAGTGCTCGAAGTATCTGCAATTTGTCAAGAGTCTTTTTTATTTGTCTTTAAGGTTGGACACTGGGACAGCAAAACCACATGACTGATATTTACATCATGTTGTAAACAAGGGTTTGCTCACTTACTCTCTGACCTTATCTGACACAACCCTTCTTTCCTTGCAAAACATTTAATACAGACCCCATATAGAAAGAGCACAAGTTCTTTTATTCTGAGCATCCTTATTAATATCTGGTCTAGGCTGAGTTTTAGCGCAAATTGTGACAATCTGTGAAAATACATATTTTTGCATTATGTGACTATCAGCTCATGAAAGTAAAGCAATTGCTTTTCCACACCTCTCTTTTTCTGCTTGTGGTGTTCTTTCTTAGTGTTCTTCATTGCATCACAAATAAAACTAGACCCAAGCTCTAAAATCTTCAACTCTCCAAAGGCAGGAATTACTGTGTATGCTGTGCAGATATAACTGTCCTCAAGAAGTTGCAGCACAGGGCTCTTATCATAGAAATGAGTTGAGTAATTCTTCAGGTGATTACTGCAAGTATTTTTCCTTCTTGCATGAAGTCTTGTCTTTTAAAATCTATGGTTTATGATAAATATTAATAAGCTGCTTTGGCAAGCTAACGTGTGAGCTGGTTTAGTAGATTCTGTCTGACTGTCATAATTACATCCAAGGATTTTTTTTGTCCTTTCTGGAGCCATAATCCTTCTTTTTAACATAAAATTTCTCACTGGTTTAAAAATAAATTATTATAGCCATTAAAAAATACTAATGGGAGTAATCAATAGGCACTGTGAATCACTTTTAAAATAATACAGTGATCAAGATGATTGATTTTTGTTATATGAAGCATTTAGCACAAAGACTTCTTCATCATGAAATCAATTATGGGAATTTGTTGAGCCTTAGCTGAAGCAGGCGCAGGACTTGTGTTGCATATTCCCTCCTGGCTCGTTAGGTATTTCACAGGTCTCTATGGGTTTCATGCAGAAGGCAGGTGCAGGACGAGCTGACAGGTCTGCTGCTGCTGTGAGGCTGAGCAGCAAACGTGAGAGTGCTTGGCTGGTTGTGCACCTTGCAGCAGAAACCAGTGGCCTTAAACAAGCTACCAATACTCACATATTTTGGAGCTTCAGGAAGCTTCGTCAGTCTCATCAAAAGGTCTTCTGCAAGCCCTTCGTGCAGCCTGAGCTAATACCTTTACCCTTATAGTTGCAGTGAACAGAAAGCAATAAAAATGACACCATCCATTAATTTTAAGTTGAGCCTCTGCTGTGCGATACAGTGCCTGCTGCAGGGCCACACATGCCCAGGTAGAAAAGTCAATAAAGCACACAAAACTCTTCCTCCATCAACGAGAGATAAGCAAGAGTATCAGTGTATCAACACCCCCATCTGCCCAAGGACCATCTGGGAAGGCTGTGATGAACTAGGATGGAGCAATGGGATACGTGGAGGGAGGGCTGCTGGGGAGAGGAGGCTCAAATTGTAGTCTTGAAGGGGCTGGGCTGCACAGGGGCAGAACAACAAACCTGCCCTGCTGCAATGCTGCCAAAACACTGAGTGTACTGCTGCGGCTGTCCATGGGCCCTGCTGGCTTGTCTGGCTTTGTGCCTCGTGAGACAGAGCAGCAACATGTGTCTCATGACGTAGTGCAGCAATGTCCAGTCCTGCCACTGCTATGTGCCCCTGGCCTTAAAAATTTCTGGCAAAAGGTGGGGAGGGTATGCGGGCTGTTGCACGCGTGCTGCTGGGACTACAGCGGTGCTTACATGGGCTCAGCGCTGGGAGTTTCTGCAGCTCTCACTGCTGCCAAGCTCACTTCATTGCAACCAGCTGTCTGCAGTGCAGTGTTTCATTTCGGGATGGCAACACAATACACCAAGTCTGGAAGGCATCCGGATTTTACCACAAAAGCCACTGGATGAACATGAACTGCCAACAGATCATTCTTGTGTGGTTCAAGGATATTTTTGCAGCTTTGGACAAACTTTATCCTGAGGCTACTTCTCAGGGGATTATTTTCCTTTGACCTTTTGAATGCTTGTGCCCCTCTCGTCTAATCTGAGAGAGGTCTCTCGGCAGAGTCAAGCAGAACCAGTCATAAAGTAGTTCTTGTACTGTTTTACTCTAACCTTGACAGGCTTGGTTTAGATCAATAGCTTATACAGGGATCTTTAATCAAGCTGCTGAATCTTTCTTCGGATGTTGAAGCACTCTGCGTTCTGAATCTTAATTATGTTCTTCAAGGGCTTGGATTTCATGCTGTATTTGTTCATGATATGTTTGTTCTAGACTGACATGAGTTAAAAAGAACAAACTACATTTTTAATGGGGCTGTGGTTTGAGAGGTGCTTTTAGCAAAAAGCCAGAAAATATCTGAAGGCCTGTTTCAGCTAGAAGATAAAACAGGTATTTGCTAAGCCAGATCCCCATCTGAAAAAGCATTCAAATAGGATCTTCATTTGTAAAACACAGAATTAAAAAAAATCTATAATCACATTCAGATTGGATATTCATTTTCCCTATTACTATGGGTCTCCTCTTTCATTAACTATGAGTTCAGTGATTTGGTTTTTACTCAAGGTTTTAGAGTACAAGTATGTCATGTTTGTAAGCACACCAAATTGATCCTTAGTTTCATGCTTTTCAAAAAGAATGGAGGTAAACAAATGCATTCAAACAAAAGAAAATAGCACAGACACTTCATTAAACTTTTAGGTTTTTTAAAGTAATAATTTTATCTTTCTTTTGGATGACATTGTTTACTGTAAGACATAATTTTTATTAAATACACTGTAATACAAGAGACTTTCCATGTCATGTCGAGAGAAGCTGGTCACATGATTCACAAACAAAACTTGTAACACTGATACCTAGGCATCACTTTGAAATCAGCCAAGATGCAATGAAAGTTTTAAAGCAATGACTTCGTTATAACAAACTGCAAAACAAGAACCACTAAATATTTCCACGGAGACATCACATTAAAAAAAAAAAGAAGATAAAAAAGAAAGGATAGCTCTACACACCAGGTCACAGTTTGGTGACAATATAGAGATTTCTATTTATATGTAGATATCTTCCTCTTTATCTTAAGTGACAAAGAGAGTGATACCTAGAAATATATATATATACATAAAGTATAGGTGGAGAGAAGGGCTGGGACAAATATTTCATAATTAGTTGATTCTCTCTCTATTGGTGATTTAATTAAATATCAATGTTGAATTAAATTAGTTGTGTATAAAACATTCTTAGCTGCTTTTCTTTAAGTTACAGAAAGATACATATAAGCTGCAAGATACAGGCCTCTGGAAAGATCTGATTTGACCTCTGTTTTCTTACATCAGATGGCCTCACTACTAGCAGCTTCTATTATCCTTGCCCAAAGTATTCAGTGTTTATAAAATACCAGCCGGTCATCACTCAGAACCTTCTACAAGCAAACAAAAATCCCCAGCAGACCTGGTCGAGAATGCATAGACGGTAAAATAACACACCCATCATTTCCCATTTCTTCTCCTGAGACGTATGTTTAAAAGATGGCAAAATAGTCACTTGGTTGCTATTGTGAAATTCACAGTGTATTCCCTGCAACATGTAGACTTTTTTTTTTTTGCTTTTTATTTGTGACGAATGTAGCACACCCCCCACCCCACCCAAATAAAGGTGTTTTAACTAAGGCTCTAAAGGACCTCTTGATTCAAACAGCAGTGGTTCATCCCAGCCCTCACGACAAGAAAATACAACTTCTTGTGCTATCAAAACCTTCATCTTTGATTAGAAACGCAAATCTATTCCCCAGCCCCTCCCCACTCCCCTCCCTCACATTTTATAACAGTAGTTGAAATTCAGTTACAGGCTGCAACAACCCAGACACAGACTTGTTCTAACACATGTGCATTGTACCTTAGTCATCCAGTGACCATTTTATTGGGTTATTTAATTTCTTGTTAAAGTGTTTTGTAAAAGTCTACATCAACCACAACAAAAACAGTCTCTCAGAAAGGTGGGGAAGGGTTCAGAGAGCAAGAGAGGGAAAGAAAGAAAGAAAGAGAGAAAGGAAGAGAAAAGAAGAAGGAAAGGAGAGAGGGAAACTGATAAGAAAATAGCAAAAAAGGACAAAAAAAGGAAAAAAAAGAGAAAAAATAGGCAGTTACTTATTAAACTGTAGACAATATATATTGTTTCACAAATCAAGAGGAATGGAGTCCTTCTAAAAAGAGCACACTCCATCATGCATCATGGGGTACCCTCGTGTTACAAGTATCTGTTCTCCACAGCCAGTTCTAAGTTCTGCAGACCTACTGAGAGTGAAGGACAGAGTGTGGTGAATGCTGCTATTATTACTGCTGAATTCTGGCATTCTCATTGTCCTACAAGTCCTGTTGCAGTCTGAATAGTCCAGCTCATTCTTGGAATTATTTCATTACTGCAGATGAGTATAAAATGCTAATGGAGCTGCACTGTTATTCTAGGACAATAAAAGAACAATAGCACAAACCCAGAAATGACACTAGAACAAACTCTGTTTTCTGAGCTTGGAAGCTTGTCTGTTCATTTCATTGTGAGAAATTAACAAGTGAGATGGGAATGGAAGAAATGTTTTTATGCAGTCATCTGGGGGAAAAAACAGTGCTTCTTGTTATATCTCTGGCATTCCAGCACTGCCTCTGCTTCACACCAGTTAAAAAGTTGAATCTTACAAACATAGAAAAAGAAATATCAAAAGAAAGAAAATATTTAGGTTACTCAACAGGTCTTTACCAATTTATTAATAGCACTCTAATCATAATTTGTAATAACGTAGGTGTATGTAAATTTATACATATACACACAGCCCAGACATAATGTGCATGCATGTCTGCACATATATAAATAAAATACAACAGACATAGGCATACATGTATATGCTATGTGTGTGTATATATATATATGCCATATGCAAACACACATATATAATATATATTATATATATGATCAGTCCATAGTACAGTCCAGAAAAAATTTTAAATTAGCCTGATTGTCTTAATTACTCAGTGTACACAATTTAGCTGACAGTGCAAGCATGATGAATATGCACATATACTCACCCTTCATTGTGATTTGAACATATTTCTTCCTCTTCTCTGCCCTTTCTGCCACACTTGTCCACCTTTTCATGAACAAACGCAAACTATGCATAGCTACAGTTTATAGCTTGTCTACTGAGATAATACATTTTATGCACTATCAAGAACATTAATGATATAGGTCAAAGTTATCCATACGAGTGGCTCTGTAGAACATTTGGTCCTTTAGAAGTTTAACATACTGCTATGTTATTGCACAATGCATTTTAACACTACTTATTCTCTTAAATTACTCTAATAGTCTCACTAGTAAATCAAAAAGAAGATGCCACTAAGTACATTTTCAGGGTTTTGTGGTTATTTTTGGTATACATTCTCTCAGTGCTTGCAAAACCCACCTGTTTGCTTTCAGGCTGGAGCCTGCTCTCCAATAGAAGCAGCATCTCAGATGCCTATTTCTTCAGCTCATTAGAAACTAAGACAGAATACAGCAGGTAGAAACTCAGCACCCCCGTCCACCACCTGCAGTCTCTTCCCACTGCACAGTAAGAGCAGAATCTGACACCTTTCTTTTCCATCACTGTTATTTTGAAAATAAATTTCAAATTCCTTTAAAACACAACATTCAGATTCTCAAGAGAATGGGTTTCACTGGATGCTCAGTCTTTATCTAGCTTTCTGTATGAATTTTCAAGATAGTCTAGATAAAATCTTAAGGCCCATTTTGTAGGAATCTTCCTCTGGCTTATTGTGTGTTTCCAGTTCAGTAGCAGTTAAGAAATAACATCTAGTTTATCAAAGAAATACTGAGTATGGCTTTATAGTTACACTGTCATGTTTATTTGTAATGCTGCCTTTTCAATGACATTGAGAAGGGTAAAACTTCATCACTGTCCAGTGAACTATTTTATTTTGAAAGTGTCCAGAATCTTTATGAGCTAGCTCTAAAAGCTTCTGAAGGAAAAACCTAAAGTGCCTCAATAAATAATACATGCGAGCAAATTATATATTAAAGGTGCTATAGGAGCACTTACAAAAATAAAATGTTTAATTTATTAAATAAAATATCCCCAACACAAAGATGAAGGACTATTTTGATCTGGCTCATATCAGTAAGAAATAACAAAAAGAGAAAACGGAAAGAAAGATCTTTTTTTTGCAGTAATGCCCCCTCACAGAGGGAGGCAAATGTCTTGAGGAACAGGTAAAGTAGGTTTTCATTTGTAAGAATTCATATTAAAAATAATCCTAACTCTAAATTTGAAATTGTCAACTTCTGGTTTGAAAAATAACAGGTATCCCCATGCAGCTGTCATCAACACAGTGGCCATGCAAATGTACACATACAATGCCAATCCAATCAAAAATAAATTATTTAAGAAAGAGTGGATGTTGGCAATGACAGCACTAGTACCAATACAAACATGGTGCTGAGCTCAGAGTCTTTACACTCTGAATAGTAAGCCATAACCTCAGAGTAATTAAATTTCTCTAGAGATTTCTATCCCCTGCCATGGCTCAAATGTAACCAGTGATCTCCATGCTTTAGATTATTCATGTTTTATCAGCCTATTGTATCTGTAACATTGTAAAGGCATTTTAACATGACTAATGTCCTCCATTAGCCTCTTCTAATGAAATATAAGTTGTATTGTTATGAGTTCGCTATGCCTACTATATGAGTGAACTACAAGATGAGTGATCGTTTCTGCACAAAGGGCATTAATCGACGAAGACCATGCACAGTTTTGTTTGCATGGTTTAAAAAAAAAAGAAAGAGAAAAAGGATTGAGGAAGGAAGGAATATGCTGCCAGACAAGCACAGCATAAGATACACCTGCCCCAGCATCTACAGCTTGTCCTATCTCAATCAAAATCCTTAGTTTCAACATGTGATCTTGAAAGTAATACTGTACATGAATAAAACTAGCTTCAGCCTTTAATAAAAAAGACTAGCTGGAGAACATTTTTATACCAGTGGCATGACAATATCCTACCAGAAGATAAAATATGGGCATGTGTTTAGTTTATCATGTAACGTAATTGTGTGCAGTGCAGGCAGCATCTTTTCCCCTTTTCCTTGTATCTGGCAATGAAAGGTGCTGGCAAAGCACCTCCTTGAACAATCCCTTTAGTCCTCAGAAAGGCTCTTCAGGAAAAGTGCTAAAACCCCTCTTGCCTTCCACCAAATAATTTCAGTGGTTTTTTTTGTGGGGCTGGATGCATTTTATCCCCTCATTCCTCCACATAGTGTATCACACAAGACTGTCTTCTTTCCATCTGGCTTTATCTCTGCAAGGAATATGCTTCATGTAGAGAACACCAGTCTTCTTCTTCCACCCACATGCCGAAACAAAAAAATTGAGGTGAATCCATAGAAACTCTCAGTAGCTGTACAGCAGAAATCTCAAAAGTTCGAGTCAAATATACTTTTCCCTTTTTTTCATCCACATCAAAGGCATGAATACAACAAGGCATTGTTAGTTGTGGTGGGCAAACTGAAGAGTCTGCTGATAAAACAGGTCAGGTTTTTAAGGCCTTTGTCTATGCAGAGTTACAATAATGCAGAAGCCAAATTGATTAGAAAGACAAGAGAGAAGAAAAAAATGATAGAAACTGAAAGAGAGAGAGATAGAGGAGATACATCTCAGTAATGTCTAAAAAGTCAATACTGTGTCTACAGATGGAGAAGTGCACATTGCTTGCCCTTTGAAAGCTTCTCCGCAACTTTGTCATTAATACTGTCAAAGTTAAGAACACATTTTAATGGAGTTCAGCGGCAGTTGAACACATTAATTCCTGCAGCCTGTAAGAAGAAATGCTAGGAGACTTTAGCCTAAAATATCCAAGTAGACTGGAGATGCCTTGGCCAAGTTCTGGAGAAGCGAATGGATTTCTTTGATGTTGAGCCTCATGTGAGGCTCCCGTTGCCAACAGCCCAGCATCAAGTCATACACTTCCTTGGGGCATGTGCGAGGTCGCTGCAGGACTCGGCCCTGAGTGATGCACTCAATCACCTATGAGAAATCACAAGGAAAGGATCAGCACAGCTGTGCCAACTACACAGGGGTCCTCCACAGAAGAGTTAACTGCTAATTGCCACAGGAGCCTCACTGGTGGCAGTCACCCAGCCAGCTCTGCCAAGGGCTGAATTTCTAGGTAGACACATGAGCAGCAGGATGAGATCTGGGAAAAGCACTGCAATGTAAGTTGTCAGGGAGCAGTAACTTCACTGAAGTTAAGTTTGTCCACACTGTCTCTTCCACTCATGAGGGAATGATAGCCAGGAAGTAATCCCATACCTCCTCTCCCTACCCATCTATCAACCTCACCTCATCTCAGAAGGAGGCTAAGTTTTCACCCTGCTCACACAGAGCATCAGTGTCTCTTCCTCCTGCCCTCCCTCTTTTAATTTACAAGTATCACTGTGGCTAATCTGAAAAGAGACTTGTGACTGCCGGGAAATCAAGAGATCTCCAGATTACTTCAGTCTATTTGAGTGCAGTTTTGGACAACCACTCTGCAACAGTTGAATGTACGATATGGAACTGAAATCACTCAAAATCAGTTCAGGAGACAGGTAAGTTCATTTTAATTGCCTTATGGTCCTTCTCAATACCCAGAGCAGACTTTATCCTATACAAAGGAAAAAGCTAGAAAAAGCTAAATTCCAACTGGTATTGTTCCGCTTGAACAACTTCTATCCAGCCTGGGAGAAAAGAGTGAAAAGGAAGAAATTCAACCACAAAGTTCATGATAACACCATAAATACCTGGTATCAGGGGTTTTGCCTTTACTAAATAAATTTGTTGCTGTCTCTTCTCCAGAGAAGCTATACCAACAGAAGGCATGGCAGCCTTCTCAATCCAGTTTGAGAATGTATTATACACACCTCGTTGTTTGACAGCTGATACCATGGCTGTTTGCCATAGGTAAAGATTTCCCATAATACAACACCCAGGCTCCAGACATCGCTTTCTGTGGTGAACTTCCTGTACATGATACTCTCTGGAGGCATCCAGCGAATGGGCAGCATGGTGTGACCCCCAACCTGAGAAAAAACAAATGAAAGTCAGAAATAATTCCTCCAAACCCTCACAACGAGGACTACCAAGACATTAAATAAGGAGAATTCATGGTTTCTTTTTTTTCCCATCTGATACCATTCACTCTGAGAAGCTTTTGTGAACTAGGGATTCATGGTTCAAACTCATGTTCTCCAACAACAATCACTGCTATGATGGGTTTCTCAACAGAATCTGCAAAGACATTGTTTCTGAAGTACAAACATTTTTAACATTTACTTGCACACCTTATCCAAGAAACAGGAAGCTTTATTAAATAATTAAGTTGTTTATCCTACTTTATATTAGCCATTTTAACACTTAGGAAACTAGAAAAGATTTGTGAAGTGAAATCTGATTATTCTTCTAGAAACTTAGCAATATCAACTGAAATCCATGATGACACAGTGACTGCATGACACCCTAGGGTCAGGATCTGTATGGTTTAATATACTAATCTTGAGTGAATTAAGGCAATGCTATTTTCTGTTAATAATTTCTGAAGTTAATGCATCAATTATTTTGTTCCACATTAACTACCCAGTCCTACACAGGTTTAAAAAATTTCAGTCCTTTGGATATATTCTCCTGATAACAAACAGATTGTAAGACACGGACTTAACTCATGTTGAATGGAATCTTTCACTGAATGAATGCCTTTCTGAAAGTCTCTTAGAACATTTTCATTCTCTCCAGAATACTATACTTCTTTAAAGTAGGCTTTCTAACTTTAATTTAAATTTTAAAAACTCCCTCTTATTTTCCGTTTCTAAACAATGCATTGTTACTGATATGTCCTTTTCTGACAGGATCACATCAATAAAGAAATCCACTCAAGTACTTTTAAAATAGTGTAACTGCTGAGATACTCTGATGTATAGATATCCTGAATATATTTGCATCAAGACAGCTGTGATTATTTCCAAGGAAGTTTAAAAAAAAAGGAAGGTTTTTCAAGGACATCTAAGTTTTGATTAACTCTCATTTTCCTGTCTGAAAAATGTATTCAGTTATGAAACCACATTTGCACTTTCAAGATTCTGTCAGTTCAAAACGTAATTTCTCCTCTTGGGACTGTACATTTGTTGTTATAAATAATGCCCTTCTTGTTCTCATGTTGAAATAGCAAATGGAGGGAAAACTCAACAGAAGTTCAGTCAGGGTTCACATTATTTCTAAATCACTCAGAACATTCATTTCCAGCTATTTGTCAGTAATTTAATTTAGCATTAGTGCAGCATAACAAAAATACAGCTATGGCTGTGAGATCTCAACCCCATTCCGTGCATCGCCATAAGTCAGTGCTCGCTACTGACTCCATAACAACAGAAAGTTGTGCTAAAACTTCCACAGACTTGGTCTATTACTAGGCTCTTCTCCTAACCCTACATAAGATGTCATGCAAGTGATGGAGGAGTATTTTTTCTCAGGATGGTGAATGAAAGGCAGGGCTCCCGAGTTCAGTTCCTGGCTAGATTGCAGGTTTGCTTCTGACTCCATGCAGGTTGCTGTGCACAGATTTCAGAGACATTCAAAAGGGAACCAAATTCCTGCAGCTTTCCACCTAATTTAAAAATGTGCACATGAACACTCCATTGACAGAGAACGGATACACATTTCTAAGTGCTTTGCTCAATTTGGCCCATTTGTCTCTGTGTTACAGGTTACCACTCTGGCAGGCTGTATCACACAGAATCACAGAATATTAGGAGT
>NW_010188406.1:0-2042 GCF_000695765.1 Mesitornis unicolor | reverse complement strand
GTTTAGTGCCCAGCCCAGCCCTAAACCACCAGGAGGGTTTTGGGCACACCCAGCAGCTCACCTTGTGCGAAGATCCGCTGCCGCAGCTGCGGGGACAGACGGGCAGGGGGCAGGCTGAGGTACACGGCCACCAGCTGGAGGACGTGGGAGCGCAGCAGGTACCAGGCCTTGGTGGTTTTCTGCAGAGCCGGGCTCTGGAGAACCTCCAGCAGCAGCTCCAGCCCCTCCTCAATCTGCAGAAGGGAAGAGGAGGCACCGCTCGAGGTCTGGGCCATGTCCATGCCCAAGGTCTGCAGTGAGGGTTTTGGGTTTTTTTGAGGGGGAAACGGGCTTTTTTGGAGGTGGAAAAGGGCTTTTCCAGAGCCTTACCCGGTGGTCGGCGCAGCAGAGCTGGCTGCTGAGCAGGAGGCAGGTTTGCTGCAGCAGGACGTAGGAATCGCTGCTGCTGTCAGCTTCCTGCAGGCAGAACTGCGCCTCCGCCAGGAAATGCTGGAAACCAAGGTGAGACCATGGTGGGGGGCCTGGGGGGCAGGGCCATGGATCACCTATGCTCCCCCCATGGCCCCTTCACTCCTGTCTGGGCTCACCTGGGCATAGCTGGGGCACCGCAGCTGCAGGAGCAGCTTGGAGACCTGGCACAGGGCATTGGCCGTGCCCAGGCCGTCCCCGAGGGCGCTGCAGAGAGCTCGGACCAGGAGGTAGCTGTCCACGGCTTGCAACGGCTGGGGGGCAGGAAAACACCCCCCGGTTACACTCTGTGTCCTCCATGAAGCTGCTGTCCCCCACCCTGATCTCCCGTCCCCGCTACCCAAAAAAGATGTGGATGGGTTGGAAAGGGCCCAGAGAAGGCCCACGAGGATGCTGAGAGCACTGGAAGAGCTGAGAAAACTGGATTTCTTCAGCCTTGAGAAGGCTCAGGGGGGACCTTATCACCATGGAGCAGTGCATAAAGGGTGGCACCAAGAGGATGGAGACTCCTTTAACAAGGAGTCACGGGGAAAAGACGAGGGGTGATGGACACAAGGTGCTGCTGGGGAGATTCCCATTGAACTCCAGGAGAAAATGTTTTACCATGAGAGCAATCAGACATGGGAATAATTCATCAATGAGATATTGGAATAATCTATCAATGAGACATGGGAATAATCCCTCAATGAGACATGGGAATAATCTATCAGTGAGATATTGGAACAATCTCCAGGGGAAGTGGTGAATTCCCCTACCTTGGTCAGTTTGAAGTCCCTTGGCAGGGAGCTGCCCCATCTCATTTAAACTGTGTTTTACCTCGAGAGGTTGGACCGGATGATCCTTGTGCTCCCTCCCAACCTGGTATTTTATGATGCTATGGTTGGTTACCTTGGCCAGCAGCGTGTACAGCGCTGCCAGGAGCTGCAGGGAGGCCACGGTCTGCTCGGGGCTGCGCACGGCTGGGACACGGCCCGGTGTCTCCAGGAGCTGCTTCCACAGGGCAAAGGCATTATCCAGGCTTTGGGACAGGGCTGGGGGCACAGCACGAGACTCAGACACCCTCAGCCAACCAAAACGAACCCCAAAACTCAGGGCGCTCCACAATCCAATCCCCAACCCTGATCAAAATGGCCCCAAAACCTGGGGCACTCCCAAACCCAAACCAATAGGGCTCCAAAACCCAGGGTGCTCCCAAGCCCCAACCCTCAGCCAACCAAAACAAGCCCCAAAAGGGATGCCCTCCAACCCCTAAAAGGGCCCCAAAACCTGAATGGAGCTCCCGAGCCCCAACCCCAACCTAAACAAGCTTTGAAACCCAGGACTCTCCCAAACCCAAACCCCAACCAAAAGGGTCCCAAAACCCAAGGTGGTCCCGAGCCCCAACCCCAAAAGGGCCCCTAAAAGGGCCAGTCCACAACCCCCAAAAGAACTCCATAACCTGGGGTGCTGCTGAGCCCCAACTCCAACCAAAATGAGCCCCAAAACATGGGATGCTCCCAAACCAGCCCCGAAACCCAAGGTGCTCCCAAACCCCAACTCCAGAAGGGCCCCAAAAGCCAGGGTGCTCCCAAACC
>NW_010188405.1:12308-18144 GCF_000695765.1 Mesitornis unicolor | reverse complement strand
AGTTATGCACTGGGCCTAAACCATGACACCACTGCATGTATGATATTAAAGCTTGGGATGAGAAACTGTCCCATGGATATCATCTTCCTTTACTTCAAGCCACTCTAGGAAGCACTGCGCTTTTCACACCCATTTACACATAGTTAACTTGTCATCATCTGTATGGAGGCAATAGGGACATTAAAACTGAAATCAAACAAACAAACAAAAAGTCAAGGATTTTCTGAACCAAAATACTGCTTTGGACACAGAATAAGTCAGCAATAGTGGATTTTTTATTGTATTTACAAGCAGCAGGTCTCATTATTGGAAGCAAAGAAGATAAGGACATGCTGATCTTTCAAGTTTTCTCTAAATCTTTGAATGTGAGCACTTCTTAAGAGCCTCCTTCAGTCAAAATCAGGTGTCTCCAAGGGAAAGGAGATGAAAATCAGTCAGATGATCTAATTTTCATTTAATGTTTATGATGTTTTCCTTGAGAGTTGTTGAGACAACATAGGATCTGGAGTTATTGGGACTGGTGGGAAAGTTCCAACCCAATCGCTTATTGACTCTTCACCTGATGGTGTGGTCCGGTCCCTTTTCTGAGACCAATGAGTCCATTCCGGCCAGTTCATACTGCCTAGGTCACCAGGGACCACTTATTGCACCATTTTGAGCTCTTCTAGTCTCTGTCCCAGCAGTTACAGAAGTCACAGCTATTTCAGATATATGTAATAATAATAGATATAGACAATATAGATATAGATAGGTGTTTTTATAAGTATACAGATATTTTCAGTATTAATGACTAAAAATTACATGAAGGCTAAGAATAATAGATATATAGATATTGTTATAGATTACAGATAGTTACACAAATAAATATATAGAAACAGATTATATATCACAATAAAGGTGGAAGATTCGGAGTCCTGTCATGATGAGACCTCGCAGAGAAAAGAATGACCTTTGAGTGATGTGATTATGGTATAAAAAGACAAAACCACAAAGAAATACAGTTTGCCCATTGTCCTATATCTAGTGAGGGGCTGAATTGAGAGTAGAATCTATATCTTGCTGTACCTATCCTCCTTCTAGGTAGTGGGTTTCTCTTTCTCTTCACTCCCCTTTTTTATTGTTTACTCTTAATCATAGCAAGGAAGGAAGATTTAAAACTACATTTAAGATTTACAGAAGGAAAAATGGTCTTCTGAATAAACATAATTTAATTGCCATTTTCTTCCTCAGTTCTGAAGTCTCATGCTGAAGGCTCACATTTCAACTCTCTGTGTCATAGTGTATATTAAATGTAGGAAATCAGTCTGAAATGTATTATTGGTTTAGGAGAATCCATGTACAATTACTTTTTAAAAATTACAACATACTTCAAACTGCAATAACTGTGCCTCTTTATAGAGATAGAGGTTATAATCTAGCCATTAAAATTCCATAACCAACTGCTTCAGCTATTCACATGCATGAAACACTGCACAGTTTCCTTTTTTTTTTTTTAAATTTGCCACTTTCAGGCTCCTGCAGAGAGTAATTTGCTTGGAAAGTGACTTCATCTAAATAATATTTAAGTATGCCATAAAGAATATCAACAAAGACAAATTGTCCCACGTCTCAACATAATCAAATGTTCATTTATTAAACTGAGGAAAATCTGATCAACATGGAATGAGCTGAAGTTCTCTCAAAAGAAACTAGAAGACAGAAGTAAGGGGAAGCTCTGAAATAGCACAAGTTTTAAAATATAGAAGCAGGGCTGATTTGCATTGCTGCAGGCACACACAATCATTTTAAGAATAGAATTGGACAAAAGGCTGTTGTGAACACGGGATGCTTCATAGCACTTATGGTTATGTAGAGGATAATCAGAAAGATTACTGACAGTATTTTTAATAAGAAATACCCTGCAACCTGGTGTCCAGGGTGGCTGTGGCTCCAGTCTTTGTGGTATATAGGAGCCTGATCCTATCTGGGTATTTTCCAGACACTGTATTACGTTGTTTTATATATAACACTATAATACATTATTCTCAGAGAGGATCTGGGTGCTATATACCATAAAAATATGAATCTGAAGAGTTTACCATTTAAATATATTTAAATTCTTGATACTTTGCACAGAGAAAATGGTAAACAGCCTTGCTATTTTGGTAGACTTGGAAACATTGCTATTATAGCTAACTTTTTCTTAGCTAAGAACATGGTAAGAAAATAACTGCATAGGCAAATGAATTATCAGACATATGGACAACATTCATTTGAAACAAACTGTGTGCTTTATGTAAAATTCCCACAGAATAGCAACAGGATTCCTGTTTGACCTTGGAACGGCTGTTTCAGAGCTAGAACAGCCAACCTAGCTGCTGTGTTAATCACACTCATTTTGTCCTGCATTTTATTTCAAACAGTGATCTGTGAATGACTGATCCCCATAAAACAGTAGAAGGTAAACCATGAAGTGACTGCAGGAATGTATTTAGGATAAAATAAAAAGAAAGTAAATTCTGTCTCCAGCAAGCACATGAATTTAATCAAGATTACAGGAAATTTAAGAAAGGGAAAGATGCAATTTTTCAGCAATTTTGCATGATTTCTTCTGTTGCTGTAGTTGTGTTCTTTATTAAATATATAGTAACAACTTTATGAGTTTATTAATGACTTTTAAGAAATTACAAGTTCATTTTATCAACTATTCAGTCATCAAGATTAGGGATGTACCTGTAACTGGATTGGGTTCACCAAGAGAAGACCACTGTGTGCCAAGTGCCACCATCCCACTACGTCACCATCCCTACATCTGGAAGGACCTCTGTGGATTGCAGAGGACTCAGTTTCTGTAGGGCCTCAGCACTGCAAATTCTCATCTTTCTGAAAGAAGAAAACAACATCTTTCTACAGCATCTGTTTCTAGGCATTACTTTCCAAAATTTTTATTAATATTTTAGGTTCTTGATAAAAAAAAACAAAGTTTAATCTCTTTCTGCATCTCATTTTAATGACTACATGTTGCAAGAAGGGGGGGGATATCCCATGGCTGACCATGAATATTTTGAGATATCATTTTTGGTGTTACCTCCCCTAAATATGCATTTCTTTTATCCCCTCCATCTTTTGCAAATCTACTTTGCCACAGAAGCACTCATGTAACATTCATCTGTAATGTATGATGTAAATTTAATTTTTACCCTATATTGCACACAATTCCTTGTTTCCAAATCAGACCTTCTGCAAGCATTATCTTGTAGTGGGTAAATAAGAATCTTTAAATGTTACACATTCACCAATGCAATTTCTGAAACAGTCAATCTATTATCCTTTTAGTTATTACTCTAGAGAACAAGAAGGCCTTCATGTATTTAAAAAACAAACTAACTAACTAACCCTAGAAATTATACATCACAACCTGTTCTGCTGTTTTGGTGTTGTCTTTAGCAGTTCTTTAATTAAGATATACATAGACTGATTTCTAGTATCTCTTCTAGCACATTTTATTGTTGGTTTTTTTTGTGCAAGGTTTAAAAAATAGGATAATCTTGTGATAAAGTTACCGTATTAAAGCTTGGTTTATATATGAAATTGATTCCTAGTTCTGTCAGAAGTTGTTTGTATAGCCTACAAAAAGTCACTCAATTCCTTATCCTGCTTGATGAACATTTTAAGGTATTTGTCTACCACTGATTTCAGTGACAGTTAAGCAGTCATAGACATTTAAGGTTTAATACATAAGTTAATTTACTTTATCATGAGTTTTACAAAACTTTTTCTAGTCATAAATGTCTGAATGAGAACCTGGAGGACAGAGACTGTTTTAGATTATGTATTTGCACTAATCCAACCGTAATGGGGCTTCTAGCTGAGACTTGTAGAGATGCATTTGTAAGAGTGATAAATAACAATAGTTTAAGGAACTTAATGAAAACTATCCATTTCAATGAGATATTACCACGCTGAAGAGAGAAATTAAGTAGAGGAAACATTTACAAATCATGACATTAAATGCAATGTTGAGCTTTCCATAATGCAATATTGTGTAACGAGACTGTGATGGAAAGTTGCTGTGACAAAGTATTCATTTAAAACAGTAACTGGTTTAGCAGGGGGAAAACATTATATTCATCAATATCAGTCTGTTAATAAAGAATTAACATAGTTGTCATATTTTAATACTGAAAATAAGCACATATTATTTGAATTCTTCAGAAATGTTGAGGATCAAGAAAAGAGCCACACCGAGACACAGTAGTGAGAAGGAAAAGCAGATGAGAAACCAGACTGAGAATTATATCCAGCATGTGAAACTGCTAATTCTGTATTGAAATGCCATCAATGAAGAAGTGTCATTAATACCAAACCTTCAGACAAGCTAGATTTCAATCAGTTCACAGAGAGTCTTATTTAAGGATGGTCTTGAAAACTGATGCTTTATAAGACTAAAGCTAAGGGAATTGGTCTGAGTTTAATTATAATGAACATTATCCAAGGTCAAACAGTCAAGTATGATCATTGTGTTGCTACCTGTTGGATTATTCACTGGCTTTCAAAGTGGAAGATATGCATATTTTAGTACTGGTTCAATCACTAACTTTTTATATAGCCTTACAATGTCACTGTGCAAAATAACAAAGGTTCTCCTGTTTAGTCTGGCTTTTAGAAATATCTACATTAAAAATAATTATTCTGAGTCAAATGCTGGAAAAGCTTGTTATCGTCTGCAATTCTGTCCAAAGTCTGGGATTGAACCAAGGAAATTTTTGTCTTCTGCACTAACTAACTTACACCAAAGTGTCTGTTCTATTTAGGGTCTTGTTTGTTTGTTTTGAGAGCTAAATCTTTAAGAAACTGCTTGAAAGATAAACCCAGTCAATCTTCTAGGACAACTACAGTCAGGTTTCAAATATTGTTCTCCATTTTAATACAAGTGACTTTGAGTAGACTGAAAGAAATATGTAAGAGAAACATAAGTGAATAGGCTTTTCATTTTTTGTTTTGGAAGAATAAATATGACAGGCTTTAGTCTTAATTTTAGATGTTTTAAAAAACCTCCGGTGGAAAGGAGTGAAAAGGGAAAAGCAAGGATTTGTTGCCCTGCTCAGTACAGTTCTTTACAATAATACAATTTCAAACTTTTTTACCTCTACTTTTCAAATGAAATGGATTTTGATCAAATGTAGCACTCAGGAAATGTGAGATTAATGCATCTGACAGAAGCAGAAAATAGAGTAAATAGGCATTATACAGGTTTCATGAGAAAGCTCAGCTAGTATACTTGACTGTGATCTTTCAACTTTTATTATCGCCTTGAGCTCCTCAAACCACCAGCTATGTCATTTCTTTTTTAGAGCTATTTCACAAAAAGTATGAATGAGGTCACCGCAGTAGTGGGAGGTGAAAGGTTAGGCTGAGTTCAAATAATCATTTTCGTGTTTGGCTGGTTTACCAAACACACAGTCCAAAGAACCCTATATTAAGTTTAAAAAAATGTTTTGGATTTTTTTTAATAAAATGTATACTCTTTTTTCCTTCAATTTATTTTGAGAGCAAAAACTACTTACATTTTACAGAGCTTTAACTCTAAATACAAATCATCATTAGAAAGATTCTTTTGTGCTGTGAGTGTTGATTATTATTGTAATAATCAATCTCATTATGTGCAACTCAATATTAGCTCACAGTCTTTAGTTTGAAAAATCTGTGACAATGTTATTAGATGTAGATGTAGGTGTTGGTAAGATAGAACTGTATCTGTAGGAAGATATAGTAGATCTTAAAAGAATACCTTCTTCATTTGTCCACTTTTTGGTTTGAATGAAAAAGCAGCCAAAACACCCTGGAGCTCTACCCC
>NW_010188405.1:0-12277 GCF_000695765.1 Mesitornis unicolor | reverse complement strand
GTCAGCAGACTCCATGCATCCATATTAGACTGGACTCAAAAAGTCTCAGAAAGACTATTGCTTCTAAGAATTTGAATTAAAGCCTGACAGAAGTCTTCCAAAGAAAGACTTTGCTGTAAAATTACCTCTTATTGAAACAAAAACTTTTCACAGAAATTTAGCCAAGTCTTCTTACAAGCATTTCTTAAGACCATGCCAATAAAGATGTGGAGGTGAGGCAACTTTCTAAATAACCTGAAGATACAAGCAATTTCCTAGGTGATGGATGACCCATGTTCAAACCTTCAATTGTCCTGACTTGAAGCTGAAAACAACATGAGGTGTCACTGTTTCATGACACAGAAATGCTGTTTTCCAGCCAGCTATAGCACTATCTTTTTGATAGGATGAGACATGTTTTTTGCTAAAGAGCATGACAAGATTGTATAGCTTTTTGAAAAGTAGAAATGGTAACTTATGACTCTGAGTGCATTTATCTATCACTTTTGGTTTACTTTTTCACACAGTAAAAATAGTTTATCCATGAGAGAGATGTCAGAACAAGTGCCTGGAAGAAAAACCCACATTATGATTATGGGTCTCACCTTGACTCACAGACCAGCTTCAGATCGGAGACTATCAATCACATTTTATCCTCTTATTTATAAAAATATTTCTGCTAATGCTCTCTTGAAGATATCCAGAGCAAAGAGGGTAAACAGTTTCAAGTACTTATCTGTACAATTAGCAAAATTAAGTTTTAATAGGTAAATTACTAGCTACAGCCTTTGTTCTTTTAACAAATTCTTTAGTTGAATGAAGTCCCTTTTAAAAAACTATATGTACTATACCAGCTATAGGAATGTAAATTTGTGACTGCAGCTGCATATAAAATAGTGAACAGTGCTCTTACCTCTTTTCTTTTCTCTCTCTTATATAACTGTGTTTTCCCTGGAGATTTGCAGATTTTTAAAGCTATGGCATTTTTTAAAGCTAGAGATCTTCTAATATGATCTTGTGTTCATGCTGGACAATTAAATGTCAGCTATTTATATCTTTATTCTTCCCAAAATGCATCTGAATACATTCCAGAAAAGCACACAATCTTGATTTTTACTGTAAGAGCATCTACCATTTCCCTTTGTAGTTTATCCAGAAGTTAATCACCCCCACTGTTGAACAAGTGTGATGTGAATGTATTCATTAAGGGAGCTTCTAAGACTGAGATCTGATAAATTCAAGAGGAATTCCAATGAGGGGCTTTTAAAGCTTGAACTCCCTCCCCTCCACCACTAATTTATGCATGCAGGCTCCACAGTTAGTTTGTTTTAAATTCTTATTGTGGCTTTCATCTATGTTCTTTTTGCATATTTTTTATTCTTTTTTCTTGCATGTTATTATGGGCACCAATATAGATTTAAAAATATTTTTTTCTCAAACATACAGATTATATTAAGAAAAGCTTTTTTTGCTTACAGTGTTACTTTCAACGTTGTCATCTGTCATACTGTTTGTCTTTTGAAGTGCAGTATTTGTATAAACGCATAATTTACACAGTATAATTTTCAAATAAAAATAAAAATACTATCTTTAAATGTGCCAGTTATGTAAGTGATGTCAGATTTCAGTCCATCAACATATGCTGCCTTGGTAAATAAATAATTCACATTGAGAAAAAATATATATATTTTCACTCATTTCCTAAATAGCTAAAAGACTTTGCTAAAGTAATCTTCCTACAGTCTGATTACAAAGAAGATTTATTTTAAGTATTTTGCCTAAAATCTCCAATCATATGAAAAAAGTTCACTTTATGTTATTTGTCTAAGCAAAGAGATTTTAGCTAGACTACAGACTTTTTTTTTCTGAAATGAGAAAAGATTATTGATATATATTAAGGCACTGTCTGCTTCCAAAAGCCAGACCTGTATTCAGACTGAGTTACTCACTAACATGCAGCAAAGAGATGAGCCTGGGAAAACGCCACGTCCTTCTAGTCATTATTAACTTTATTTTTATTATGCTGATGCACAGGAGATCCAAACATGAACCAGGATCTCCAACTGCTGGAAACTGTGGAAGTGCAGAACAAAACAGGAACCGTATCCTGGAAAGTTTATCAACCAGACACTCCATCACAGAGCTACAAACAGGACAGCCAGTGATGATGTGGCTATCAGCTATATCTTCAAGAGTGACTATATCTTTATCAATCAGTAAGGCACAAAAAACACAGTGAATTAAATATCCAGTTTCACTAAATCTGTGATACTTGGAAACCTTTGCATTTGGATTTGGAAAATATTTAATATATTTGAAAGAGACCAATACAGTGCTGTTACATGTGAATCTGGTAGATGAGCCAAGATGAACCCATAGATGCACGACACAGTACTTTTCTAGCTCCAGACTCCATCAGATAATTTAAGAGAGAGTACACAAACATGGATGCAGATACAGAGAGGCTCAGGTGTCTCTGGTTGATGCATCAGTGAACTGTTTTGCCTACAGAATGTGAATTCTTGTCCCTCTGAAATTTTATATTTGTGCTTTTTATTGTTGCCGAAGTCGTCTCCTTCTCTTGAAAGTTAAATCTTTTTTGTCTCCTAACACATCTTCTTATCTTGCACCAAAGTTTGTAAAAATGTATCGATTTCAGCTGAATGGTGTTTAGATCACTTGTGAGATGGAGTCTTTCTTTGCCTATAGATAATCCAGATTATTACTGTGTTCCTGAATGTTTTACAAGGCCTATTTTGAAGATATTCCTGGATGTATTAAACCCAGTTCCACCTATATAAGTAATTTAGGCTGAGTGTTCTAATACAGTTTAAACTCTAGATTATTATTAAACATTAAAACTTACAGGACTCATTTTATAAAATTTATTAAAAAGAATAAATATAACATTGGAAGTAGTCTACTGGATGAAGAGTGTGCTATCACAGCACTGCCATCATAAACTTCTCTGTAACCTGAATTAGCTTTTTCTTTAAAGTAGATAATTTCACTCTTCCCTTACTCTCTTACCCATTCTGTTCCACAACTTCGTTGATCTCATGACTAGAAACCTTCTTGTAATTTCCAGTTTAAATTTATTCATAGCCAGTTAATTCCTATTTGTTCTTGTGCCAACATAGTCCTTAAACTTAAATAGTGCTTTCCTTTCTCCTGTGTTTACCCCTGTGATGTATTTATAGACAGCAATCATATCTATCCTCAGCCTTTGTTTGGATAGACTAAACAACCCATGCTTTTCTGGTCTCTTCTTGTAATGAGACTACCTCCATGAATAAGGGCTACAGAATTAAGGTGTAATTGAAAATGTGAAGCAAGCAACAAATCAGAGCCTACAGAAAAGAAGTTGCTTAGAGTAATTCCTGGGACTAACCATTGTCTGAGCTCTTCCACGTGCTTTAAAGTAAATGACTGATTCTCTTCCACAATTATATTGAATGTTTAGATTTTTTTTTTCTGAAAACTATGCAAAGGAGCACATTATCGAACAGTCATTTTCAGCACAGTCAGTCTCCCAAATCCAAATTACTTGTAGAAGTTGGCAACTTATGTAGAAAAAAAAATAGAAAAGTAAAAAAAAAAAAAGAGAAGAGTATTTGTAGAGACTTTGTCAGGACCCTGAGGGTTTACCCATCCCTGCCTCCTTGCCCCCTTGTAGCCTTAGCTGCATCCTAGCAGAGACACCATTGCTTTTACTGCTGCTTTATGTGGGGTGGAGCAAGGGAGAATGCATCAGTAATTAGCAATTCAGACCTAAAATCTGTCTGCACCCAGATCACAATAAGAAACGACTCAGTTGGTTTAGACTTCACTGCTTTAATGCTTTGAAACGTTGCTAAGCAGAAGAACCAGAACTAGTATCCTACTGTGTGTACCCTGGTCTCCCACCAAACAGAAAAAGGAACTTCTCCTGTGAAATCGATCACTGAGTTGAGAATAGTTTTCGGAAGCTATGCTTGGTTGTTTTTCTCTAATTTTTTACTATTCTCTGGCAAAGCTTTACAGATAATCACTGACAGGGGCTAGTCTATTAACAGCTCTTACTGAAAGCAGTTGAGCTTTAGGTGTAAATTGCTTGGAATAAGAGAAAAACAGGTTAAGGCAGGAACTAAGCTGGTATAAGATGAGGTTTAAATCACCATCAATAATGTATTCATTAATCCTTTACATTCATAGTTCCTGGAATTATGTAGTTCATACATATAAAAAATAGAAATATTTACCAGGACATAAACTGAGTTTTTTCTCCTCCTAACCAAGAACTCAAACTGCTGTTGACAAATAAACATTGCTTTTTGCATGAAGACCTCACTATCAGCAGGTGCTTTGATTTCATTAACTCCAGGGGCAGCAATGTAGGAAAGTGCTGAGTTCAAGCTCAGCTAAATACATGGTGGAGCATAATTAACACTTTCTAAGTATTACAGGCATTGGAATATATTGCCCAAGGCAGGTAGTAGCCCTGTTCACTGCTTGAGTGGTCCTTGCTGGTGTAGCTGACCATCCTGGGGAGAGAGTACTACTCCATGACCTGTAGAAATGCAGGGCAGGAAAACGGACAGTATTGGTGTTGACTTTTCAGTTTATGAGAATCTTTTCAATCATGCTTTGGAGGCATCTAAGCATCAGCTTTTCAAGCAATCCAGGTTCCTATATTCAGACAACGTGTTAACCTTCTCAGGCAGTGTACTGCAATTTTATACATTACAGGAAAGCACTCGGAGCACCTGATCTGGGTATGATTTCATGCATTTAAGCCTTTTGTAGGTCTGCTCTCAAAGAGCACACATTTCCTTGATCTTACTCTAAGAAGCAACAGAAAATTTAAGGTAAGACTTTAATTAAGAGGAAAAAAGAAGAGAGAATTTTTATTACACAGTGTTGTGTCATGAATAAACATCTGATGATAAAGAATCATAGAGCAAGGAGAGAAAGTACAAAAAACAAAACTATGTCTCATTATAGGGTATCAGACAGCTTCAGACACTGAACTGTAAAACATGGAGGTTTTTTCAATCAGAATAAAGTATGCAATTACCCTATCTCAAGATCAGGGGAAGAAAATCTAATAATGATATAAAGGTTTTGGGGAAAGTAAAGTTGAAAAAAATAATAAGCAGTTGAAAATTGGCTGGTCTAGAGACAGCAAGGTATTGTCTGCCAGACAGTTCTGCTTTATTTTCCAGTATGAAGAACCAGCTCTGGAAAGGCTTAATGAAGAATAAGATCCTTCAAAGGCCATTCTGCTCTGCAGTAAATGTACAGTAATAATTTTCTTAGAAAAAAGTTAACCCCTAGTATACTGACTATAACCTAGTCAGTATACTTACTATAATCCTAGAAGAACTACTTTTTATGCAACTTCATGAAATGTATATATGGAAAGAATGCAGAATAGGGGAGAGAGATGAACAGTTTGCAAACAGCATTTGAGGTGAAGAAAAGTTGTTGCCAATTAAAGGTACAGAAAAAGAAACAACTGTAGAAGAAGAACTGCATTGATAAAGTTAGAAGAAATCTGTGGTTGCTGATATCTCCTGCTTGTTTCTGAGTGAGACTGAGCTGCCCTCCAATAACTTTGTATCAGCAATAGAGTAGAAACAGGACTGGAATCATGGAGCGGGGTGTTTGAAGTTATTTAACTGTCCTTTACATACTGAGGCAGAAAAAATCAGAGAAAAAATATCACTGTAAAAAAACCCTATGTCAAGTGAATATTTTATTTGTAAATTCAATGCATTAGTACATCCCTCAAAAAATTATCAGAATTAATAAAAATATCTAGAAACAAAGCAGTCCTATCTTGAGCAATTTCTTCTGGCAGATGAAAGACAAGAAGGCACTGAACAGCTTGGTGGGTGTTACTTCTACTATGAAGTATGTGCTAAATGACATTATTAATGGACTTTGTTTGAAATGATAGAGTATTGTGCAAGCCTATAATATCTCTTTTTGTATTTCACATTAAATTCATTTTTTAAAATATCCTAATTTTGATGTTAGCTTTCACATCTGTTTGAAACAACCCAGCTGGCAGGGTGATTTGTAGTCCTTGCAGAAAACCTTTTGACAGGAGTAGAGGTAACTTTTAGCTTTGTGCAATGAATCTTTGTTGCTGAGGCACCATGTCCATGGCAAGGTGATGGGAAGGGACGTAGTCCACTTCTGGGCTGCTACTTCTGAGGCATTTCAAACCTTTTGTCTTTGCATTTTACCACAGTAACACCATAGAGCACAGAGATCATACACAAATATATAACAAGAGTTATTTCCCACCTTGAAGACCTTAGATTTCAATTGAGTCTTTAAAGAAACTACCAATTAAGAAAAGATGATTGAAGTAATGCTGGCATCTACACTTTAGAAAATCATTTGAAAGCAAACATGTATCCAATGTAGATTCCAAAGCACATTTTCAGTTATAAAAACAGATTAAGTAAGTTAAACCAGCAGTAAGCGGTTTAAAATGTATGTATGTATTAGAGAACTCTCTGTGACACAAAGACATTTTCTTCTAAAATTCTGAAATTAAATTAGAAGCATTGTTCAATTTAATCTAAATTTAAATCTTTGAATCAAATTTTAGACTTCTGAAAGCTACTTGAATTGTATTGTTTCTTCTTGTGACATTTGTAATTGAAAAGGAGGTGTATAAGTATGGGCTGTGTTGTAAGATTTTTTTGTTTAGCTACTTTATATTGTTTTAAATTATATTTCTCAGAGGAAGCTGTCAGGTGGCCAAACTCTACCATTGTGCCTTTTTGGCTGAGATGCTGCTGCAATTTTGCTAGGGATTAAATACCTTTGAACTTATTTTTTGTAAGCCACCAGCTAAGTGTAAGAGATGCTGAGCTGAAAAATGTGCGTGTACAGGTGAACTGGATTCAACTTGATACTGATCTTTACTTATTTGACATCTTCTTTAAGACAGAATGTAAAAGCTGTGTCTGTGAGCACATCACTTTATTTTTTTTAGGCTCAGCTTTAAGAGATGACAACCTCCTCTAGATATGGAGGTCCCGAGTTCTATTATTGATGCCACTTGCATTCATTTGGCTGGAAAATAAAATATTTCTTTAAAAAATAGATGAGCAAAATTTGACTTTTAAAGCCTTAAGATGGCCTTCAGTGGAGCAGGAAGAGGCCAATTATCATAGCTTTTTGCAAGGCTCCTCCCATCTCCTTTTTGAAATGGAAGTCAAAAGACCCAGATGCCAGGCTGAAAATACTCTCCCTTCATCATTTACTTTTTGTGTGTGTTCTTCTTGCAGCTGTGCTGGCAGCATGAAATACACCTCACAGCTATTCACTGGGTTACAGCCTCATCCAAAGCACACGGAAGTCTTTTCATTAATTTCTGTGGCTTTGGATCAGGTCTGGGACTGTGCCTCTGCCTTTTTTGGACCGTTATGCCTTCTGTTCTTGTATAACACTTTTGTACAAATTTTATTAAATTTATGCATAGGCTATATATTCAAACAGAAGCACAAGAACACCTTCACCTTGTACAGTTCTGAGCCTTCATGATGAAAAATCCCTGAGCCTTCCACAAGGAAGCAATTATCTAGTCCTCACTTCATTATATTACAGCTCATTCTGTCTCTGTATGACTATGGAGTGTAAGTTGAATAAACAAATAAGCTATAAGAAAAAAATTTTCACTAGAAAGATGCTGAGAAAAATCTTCTCTATGGCTTATAAAAAAACCTGCTGAAGGCAAGAGAGGAAGGCAATGTACTCAGAAGACGTTCAGAGAAGGCAGAGCCAAAGAATATAAGGTCTCATTCAGATAAATTTTCTAAAGGAATGTAGAAGAGAAAAACAGAATTACAAGTTTTCAGTGCTGCTGATCACGAACATAAAGTTTTAAAATACAAATCTCAGACTGTCACAAGAATATTCAGTAGCAAATTCTGAAGAAATATTACAAAATAAAATTTGACCCAGAAGCCTTTGAACCTTGAATTTATTTCTTTATTAACATACACAATCTTCTGATCCTGTGTCCATCTGTCACCATATTAATACACATTTGAATACATACAGTTGAATTCATAATAATATAGACAATCACTGCCTCTGTTCTGGTTTTGCCATGGTTTTTACTGGTATAGAGGTGGACTGTGACACCCAGTTGCATCCTTTTGACTCTGAAGAGACTCTTTAGTACGTCCTAGAAAATACAAAATTGAGACTGTGTGAACATGGGTTCATAGAAGCCAAATTGTTGAATAACTCAGTTGCCTTCTCACCAGTATGTTCCTTCACCAGCTCCTGTAAGTTCAATCAGTGGGATCAGGCATGAGCCATTTAGTTGTGTGTCATAAGCTGATTTATCATTTTGCAGTACATAACATAAGATTACAAGGGACTACATAATGGGTTGACGGGTATTATAGCAGTATAACTGGTATCCATCTCAGTCAGCCTGCCTGAACAGCTAATGATAGTGTGTCATGAGATACCATGAGCTGACAAGACTATACATGCAGTTCTCTGCTGGCAGTCTAGAATTCAAAAGGCTTTTTTTAGTTGAAATATTAGCATTCTATGAATTTCCACTTGTCTAATTTCAGCTTCTTAAATGGCTAAACACTGGGCTGATGTAGAATGACAATTTTATGTTCCTTTTTTATAGAATCATAGAATGTATTGGGTCAGAAGGGACCTTTAAATCTCATCCAGTCCAATCCCCTTGCAGTCAGTAGGGACAATGTTACCAGATCAGGTTGCTCAGAGCCCCATCAAGCCTGACCTTGAATCCCCATCTCCAGGGATGGGGCCTCCACCACCTCTCTGGGCAACCTGTTCCAGTGATCTACCACCTTCATATTGAAGAACTTTTTCCTAATATCCAACCTAAATCTACCCTTATCTGGGATTATGGTGGGTTGACCATGGCTGGCTGACAGCTGCCCATCAAGCCACTCTCTCACTCCTTCTCCTTAGTGAGACAGGAAGAGAAAGTAAGATGAAAAACTCACGGGTTGAGACAAAAGCAGTTTAATAGAGAAAATCAAAGGCTGTGCATGGAAACAAAGGAAAATAAGATTTATTCTCTACTTCCCATTAGCAGGCAATGTCCAGCTACATCTTTGGAAATAGGGCCTTAGTATACATAGCAGTCACTTCAGAAGAAAAATGCTTTAATAATGAATGCTGCCTGTCCTCCTCTTCCTCTTTTCTCTGAGCTTTTGTTGTTTAGCACAACATCTTATGATATGATATATTAACATTTCTGCTATTCTATTGACTTTTTGTGCCCCTACACAAGTCACTTAGTATCTACCTTCAGGGGTTACCTGCACTCCTTCTGGATGCTCTTAACTCTTCTGTAACCTCCATGGATCCAATGATCCTTATAACTTGGATTTGCTGACACAATTAGTATCTAGAGCATGATTTTTGCTTCCATTCTGGTTTTCTTACTGGAGAAACAGATTAAAACATTCAGAAGGTGATAGCACTCCAGGGCTTCGCCAACAGCTCAGAAGGTCTGATGTTTTCTTGTCTCACATTTCGGTGATGGAGTCCCAGTTGATTCAGTGAAGAATGGAAAATGGTCAGAAAATTCTAGCAGTGTATATGGAGGTCTGCGTGGTGTCAGGTATTCATGCACACATACAGATCTCCCTAACTAACTTTGTAATGAACTCAAGCCTTAGTTATTTTTTTCATTCCCTTTCTCTGAAATAGTCCTCTAAGAAGTATTAAAACATCTTGAGGGATGATTAGGTACTGAAGTGATGGGCAACTATGTATATAATAGAGGTAGCTTTTTTTTTCTTAAATCTTTCTCCAAGTTTTGATTCTTTTTCAAACTGTTCTGGAATTTATTTTTTGTATAAATACTACATGTCCCTTTCTAGAAGATAAAAGTCAATGTAAGGAGTTACACTCTTAAGTAGGATCCATGGGGTGTAAAGAAGCATTGTCTTGCTTTCATAACATGAATAATGTTGGCTAGCAACATGAAAATCAAGCACAATCATTTATCTTCACATTTCTCCTATACAATAATGCTAGGATACAAAATTATGTTTAAGGGCATAGGATTGGTTAACTCTCTGTGGTTTGTTCTTCTTGAAATTCCACTGACAGTAACACACAACACAAAGAGGAATGCTTTTTTCACCTTGGGATTGTGACAGTAGTTTGAAAATCATCTTTTTACAGATGATGCTTTTATCAGAGTGGAAAAGGAAAAAAAGCAACAGGGAAAATGATAGCCCAAATTGGCTTTAATGTTGTTTTGGTTTTTTTTTACTTTGTATAAAGACTAGACACCTTCTATAGAGGGTCAGAAATGAGACACTGACAAATTATTAATGTGGGATAATTAAAAGCTGATCTCATTCCTCTAGTGTAAATGAGTTGTCATAGTTTTTAATTTACAGCATAAATAATTGTCAATAAAAAAGGAGAAGGAAGGAAGAACTAACATCAAGGTATTGAAAGGAGGAAAGTTTCATGATTAAAAAAAAGTGCCAGTGGAAGGAACACATCCTAAAAATATGGCAGAGCAATTGCTTTGCATTGGTGGAAGGGAAAGAACAAATGAGTTAAAAAAAAAAAACAAACACACAGAAAAAGACAGAAGGTGATGTCTGTAATAATTCTTGCAGCTGGCAATAATCTATATTATTCTTTTTGTGTCTTTGTTCCAATATGGGGGGAAAAATCAAGCCATGAGCAAAACATTTTTAGCACATAGTGAGTTCAGCATCTCTTAATCCTGAAGCACATTTGAGAAAGCTGAAACTATGCTCAAATTCAAGCCATGGGGGGCAGGGTGGGGAGGGCATTGTAGTTGTGTGTGAATTCAAGGGAGGAAATATCTGGAAAATCTCAATATTTAAGTCTGGTATTTTCAAAGTATTGACCTGTTTTAATGCAATACACATTTTCAATTCAAAATTAACATAAATGTAAACATTAAAAAGGATTAAACTACCTTAAAATTAAATAGAGACAAGTATTTTTGTTCAAACCCTCAGGTAAACAGAATTTTTGTTCCATTTGCCCAGTGAACAAAAGCACCTCCTTCTTTCCCCCCACAATCTTAGTGCCAGTATCTCAAGAGTGCCTGCATTGTACAGCTCCTGCTGCTAACAAAGCTAGTAGTTTTCTTGCAGGAAGGGAAAATGAGAGCACAAGCCACCTCACCCCTACACATGTCTTCTTTATTTCCTGCTAGACAAAAGGATCACTTTGTTCAACTACTTAAATCTTGTATTGAATAGACAAGTCACTGCAGGGAAGTGGAGCCTGCAGTATGTTCCCTGAGCCTAATACTCTAAATCCCTTACATTAAGTACACCAGTAGCAACTAAACAAATATCCACACAGATGTCATGCCATTCTACTGATAAAATGCAAGAGCAATCCCTTGACTGCTTGTCGTAGCAGGTGTCTGCGTATTTAAATGCTGGTCAGTTTTAAACAGAACACGTGTATTTAACTTTCCCAGCATGTCTAAAGCTTTTAAAGCCCATCACACTGATGCTAAAATAATAAGGGCCAGCAGCCTGGTGATATGATTGCTTTTTTATTGCTCAGTTTGTGCTGAGAACTCATTTTAATTCCAAAGGTTATGGCTTTTAAAGCTGCGCTACACCCGTTTCCCTCCCCCAAACTGAAGCTGAATCAAGAAGGGACATAAATGAGAGCTGAAAACATATGCTAACATGGCAATCCATCCTCTGATCCTTTTTATTTTCGGTGTGCTTTCTAAACTCTTCACAGCAAAGATCAAGAGTGTGTCTCACTCAAGCAGAAGATGTCAGTTGTTATGAAATTGGCAGATGAACTATTAAGATTATTCAAGGTAAAAATATAAATAAAACGCATGCAAATAAAAGGGAAAGTATGCAATGACTGATCACTATTGCTGTCTCCTTGCTTCTGAATTTCAATGTCAGAGGAGGGGTTTTTGTCTACCCATTGCTTATTGTTAGCTATGGCAATTATACTACAAGAATAATACAGCAAAGGCAAATGAATAGACATAGTATAAAACTAATACTGGAGCAATAGCTTCTAAATGAGTCAGTGATTATATTCTGTGATGGGAACATATTGTCTCTGTTTCCACCAAGGTTAGACTTGCATGACAGTCAGAGATAGCCATTAAACACGAGGTTTTGAAGAACTCATCACAGGTCCTTGAAATGAATCCTACAAGGAGGCAGCAAAAACAGATGAATGATGTAGCCAAGAGGCATGGAGGCCCAGTCTGAGTGGAGTTTTTTTACAAAAGACTGTAGCATGCTGCATATAT
>NW_010188404.1:0-6386 GCF_000695765.1 Mesitornis unicolor | reverse complement strand
TGGACAGAGCTGACATAAGCTCTTGAGTCAGTGGAGCTGACTTCTGGAAAACTGAGACCACCAGTCACCCTGGTCCGGTGGCATTTTGGCCATCGCCACATCCCAAAGAGGCGAAGGTCTCGGGAGCTTACCCTGGAAGTGTATGACCTCTCCATTTCCACAGTAGACTGCCGCATGCTTGAGGATGGCACTGCCAGTGCCAGAGCTGGAGTTCAGGGGAAAGAGCACTATGTCCCCAGGCTGCAACTCACTCTCCAACACCTCCTCAAAGATATCCCCGTGCTCTGGGATGCTCTTGGACAGCAGAAAATGGACTGCCTGATGCCCCCTCTGCCAACCAGACCAGAGAGGGAAGGTGAGGCGGTGGTGGAACTTCTGGGAAAGTGGTGGAGCTTCTGGGAAAAAGAAAGCAAAAATGAAAACAGCAGAAGTCAAACAGGGTTGACACAGGCTCCTCTGTGCAACTGTTTATCGCCACTCAAGAAGGATGCCAAAGGTCCTGCTGCAGTGCTCATCCCTCAGAGAAGGGTGTTCCAACCCTTTGCATCCCCTGGGTGCATTTTCACCTCCATCACTGAAGTTCCTGGGTCACCTGGGAGAGAAGATGGGCTGCAGTGATGCTCGGCACCTACCACTGCTGGAACCCATCTCTTGCTGGCAACCACTCCTGCTAACACCCCTCGCAGGTAGCATCCACAGCCCTTCTAGCACCTACCCCTTCTGGCACCCACCACTGCTGGCACCCATCCCCAGCCCACAGCAGCCTCCCAGGACCCTCTGTCACTCCCACACCCCCAAACTCAGCACTGGGCAGGGTCTGCTGACACCAGGTACAATGGGCACATCTCAGGTGGCAGAAACATGTAATTAATGCACAGCAATCAAGCACCAGCAAGCAGAAAGCACCCCCACCCCACCACCCCTCAATTGTCCTTTTACTGGGGCGAGGTGTTGGGGTGCACAAGGGTGCACTGAGGCTCCTCTGTTGGTTGTGGGCATTGTCCTCAGGAGAACACGGTGGCCACCACCCCTCACATGATGCAGCTGCTCATCTGTGACACCAGGGTGAGTGGTCTGCAGGTGGCCTGGAAAGGGAATGATGGTCCCCTGTCCCACTGCCCTGCCCTTCCCAACCTGTGCAGCTGGGTCCTCCACCAATGCTGACAGCAGAAGCCCAGTCCTCCTGGGGACCCCACAACCTTCCAGGCACCCCAACTCTGTTTTGGAACTCCAGCCTTCCCAGAGTCCCCAGCCCTTCTGAGGATCCCAGCCTATTTTGGAGACACCAGACCTCCTAGGCACCCCATAGTCTTCTCGAGATCCTGATGTCCATCATCACAGGCCTCCGGGAGACATCAGACTTCTTTGGGGAACCCACAGCTCTCCCAGAAACCTCACAACCTTCCTGGAGACCCTGCCTTCACAGGATCCCGCAGTCCTCCCAGTCCTCCTGGCAAATCAGCCCTCCCTTGGACCCAAGATCTCTCTCCTATCACCCTGACCCAGATGCATTTTGGCCATTGCCACATCCCAGAGAGGAGAAAGGGGTTGGGTTCTTACTCTGAAAGTATATGACGTCTCCATTCCCACAGTAGACAGCAACATGTATGCACATTCTTTTTGTGAGGCCATATCTGGTGATGGCAGGGAAGAACAAAATGTCCCCGATCTCCAGTTTGAAATCCAGCACCCTCTTGAACATAACCTCATGCCCAGAAATGCTCTTGTACAGTAGAAACTCAAGCTACTGACGCTGCCTCTGCCAACCACACGGGGAGGGAAGGTGAGGAGGTGGTGGAAACAGTCCCATTGCCCCCCAACAACCCCTGAGGCACCCACATTGCCAGCCATGTCTCACCAAGTCTACAGACCTGCTTGCAAAGCTGAACGACATCTGCAAGGAGAGATGAACAGAAATCGGCATCAGCGCCATGCTCATCCGGTCTTGTCCATCTGCAGAGGACAAGGTGTCTCCCTGCCATCACTCCCTGCCCACAATGTCTATCACACCTCCTGCCAGGTGCAAGGGCTTGTCTTGGGCAAAAGCCCACCATCCCTCCCAACTTCTTTGAGCTGGAGACATCCCGAGACAAGCCCTGTTCATCATCCTCCTCCCTGTCATGGTGCAACGGTGGCACAGGAAGCTGCCTGTGGAGACTGAAGTGTCCTTACCAGGCTGCTCTTCATGATTTGTTTCATTTTCTCTGGGATGGAGACAGTGACAGAGCTGGGCTGCTGACACCTCCACCAGGGGCTGTGGGGAAATGTAGCAGTGATGTATGAGTCAGCAGTCATTGGGGTTAGACCTGATCTCTTCTCTTTCTTGATGAACTTGCATTGTGGAGAATGGCAAAAAACAAAATGCAAAAGCATCACAAACTCTAGAAAACCCTCGAATATGTTTTTCCACTTCGTAAAGCTGGAGTCAATTTGTTAAATATTCCCTAAGTGTTAAGTTTAAGAATGGATGGAAGCAACAAGGGAGATCCTGGAAATGCTCTTGAGTCAGAGGAGCTGAAGGACATCTCCAAAAGTGCATGCCCTGCAATGCTCTCCCACCCACCTCAGAGAGACCTTCCTCCAGCCCCAGCCTGCACCCAGTATTGAGCCCTGGAGTACATCACTGCTGCCTGGCCTTCAACCACACCTGCTCCACCCATTTGTCCTGCAGAACAAACTCCAGGAAATCCCTGGATGGGTTTTTCCACTTCTTAAAACTGGAGTTAATTTGCTAATTACTGCCTAAATGTTAAGTTTGGGAATGGATGGAAACAACATGAAGGGAGTGGCTGCACCAGGGGTGGGACCTTGCTCATCAGCAACTTTGTGGAAAGGAACTTCTGGGAAAAGGAAAGCAAAAGTGAAAACAACAGAAATCAGACTTGGCACAGGGTCCTCTGCACAACTGTTTATTGCAGATAAAGGGATGCCAAAGCCACTGGTGAAACACCCATCTCTCAAAGAAGGATGCTCCAGCCCTGTACATCCCCAGGGGGCATGAACCCCTCCATCACTGCAGTACTGAAGACATGGGCTGTGGTGATGCTCAGCACCCACCACTGCTGGCACCCTTCCCCAGCTCTATCGGGCACTTTGCATCCCTCCCAGGGACCCCACCCTGCAGAGGACATCTCCCTGCTGGAGATGGCTGTCACTGAGGATACTCACGGCCATAACACTGCAGCTGTCACCTTCATTTGGGAACTTTACCTGCAGGAGAAAGCTGTCCATGCGATGGGGTTTGGCTGTCCCCACTGCTGTCCCCGCTGCCTATGAGCCAGGCCCAGGAGGAATCAGGTCAGGATGCAAATGCAAGGCATCCAAGCCAATAAGGGAGAGTGCAAAGTGGATGCAGTTGTTATTTCTGAGACTATAGTCAGATTCCCTGTTCGTTGCCTCCCTAACTCTACTCTTGAAGTCATTGAGGTCAATCCCACCTTTTTCCAGTAAATCTGGTATTTCCCCCCTTTTTCTTTTCATGGCTTTGAAATTTTATTTGCTGATCTGACCACTGCCATTCTCTTCTGGAAAACCAAGACCCATCCATCACCCTGGACCAGCCACATTTTGGCTATCACCACATCCCCAAGATGAGAAGGGTTCAGGTGCTTACTCTGAAAATGTAGGACCTCTCCATCCCCACAGTAGATACCCACATGTACAAAGATGCCTTTGGATGGGCCAGAGATGGTGTCCAAAGGGAAGAGCAAGATGTTTCCTGAGTGTAACTCACTCTCCAACACCTCCTCAAAAACATCCCCATGCCTGGGGATGCTCTGGTACAGCAGAAACTCAAGCGCCTGACGCTGCCTCTGCCAACCACACCAGGAAGGGAAGGTGAGGTGATGGTGGAACCAGCCCCATTGCACCCCAACATTCCCCAAGCGCCCCACAGTGCTGGCAGAGGTGTTACCAAGGTGCTGCTTCATAAGCTGCTATTTGCAAAGCTGAGCATCATCTGCAAGGAGAGAGAAGCAAAAACAGGACATCAGTGCCATGCTCATTCTGTACTGCCCATATGCAGTGGGCAGAGGCTCATCCTGCCATCACACCCTGCCCGTGATGGCTCCTGCCAGGCACAAGGGCTTGTCTAGGGCAAAACTCTGACAACCTTCCAACTTCTTTGAGCTGGAGACATCCCAGGACAAGCCTTTTTCATAATCCCCCTCCCTGTCCTGGTGCAACGATGGTGCAGACAGCTGCCTGCAATGGGATGTGGAGATAGAAGTGTCCTTACCAGGCTGCTCTTGCTGCTTCATTTTGTTTTCTCTGGGAAGGAGTCGGTGTCAGCAGCAGGGCTGCTGACACCTCCAACCACGGGCTACGGGGAGATACAGCAGTGATGGCTGGGTTGACAGGTGCTGGGGCTAAACCTGAACCTGCATCCTTCCTGATGCATGTGAGAGGCAGAGAAAGGCTGAAAAGAGAACCCCAAAGCAATAGAAAATCGAAAAAATCCATAGATGGGTTTTTCCACTACTTAAAGCTGGGGTTCATTTACTCTTAGCATTCCCTTGACCACCCCAGTGCCTCACTCCAGGGAAGGACATGGTGTCCTTGTCCTCAAGCCCTTAGAAAGCCATCTTTGCACTCTCCTCCTGCCAGTAGATGGGACACCTTGCACCACACCAACAACACCCTCCATTGCCCACATTCTTACGGGTTCCCAGGGCACCCCGAGGCTGCCCCATTCATGTTCTTGTTGGGGCTGAGGAACTGGGTGCTCACATAGCAGGTCAGCATGTGGATGATGACCATCTGCCCCCAGTCCTCTGTGTCAATGAGCTTGTTGCAGAGCTTGTAGTAGTTCCTGTGAATGAAGTCGATGTGCTCCAGGCAGACCTCCTCAAGCACCATCACCATGCTGCCAGCCAACAGCTGGAGAGGGAAAGCCTGAGGTGGCTCAGCAGGGTGGTGATATCCCCATACGGATGACATCTCAACAGGGACGACTGCATCCCTGTGAGAATGCTGGATCAGTGGGCATGGTGGCATCTCTATGAAGATGCCATTCCTGTGGAGATGGCTGCAACACCATGAGGTTGCCATATCAGTGGGGACAAAACACAGAGCCCTGCCCTGGTCCTCTCCTTGGGCTGAGAAAACGCCAGCAGACTTCTTTTCTCATCCACACTAAACCAGGGGAGTCCTGCAAGGCTACATCCAGCCAGAGCAGCTGGGAGTGACACCCATGGGATGAAGACTGGCCAGAGCCACTGACACTGAGGATCCTGGAAGGGAGGACTCCTAGGGGGAGTCTTACCACAGCGGTGACCCAATGCTCGTGGCCACCACAGGCTTGGGGCTGGTGAATGGCACCAGGTCATATTCTCTCAGAGTGATGTAGCAGATGAGTTGTCTTACCTTGGCGGCCAGCACCATGCTTGTCACCTCCTTGTCCATGTTGGCACCCACCAGTGTTTTGGCCACCCAGGCAGCCCCACCAGTAGCTGTGGCAGCTGCTTCTGCATTGGTGCCAAGAACAGCATATAGTCAGCCAGCGGTGGTGGCCCTGGGGACAGTGGCATGGCTGCAGCCTCTTCCCAGCAACATCAACTGAATCCCGATGCTGGGGTTGGAGCTGGGTTGCAGCCATGATCCTGACACCCCTCCCAGTGGATGAGGCCACCCCTGGGTGTCACATCTGAAGTGACACCTGTCCTGCAGCTGGGGCTTGGGACATTGCAGGGAGGTCCTTTCCCAGGCACTTTAAGTGGCTCGGTCGTAGGCTAGGACCCTCCCATCATGATGGGACACTCACTTGGATGATAGGGTGGCACTGCAGGGGGCATTTCTTCTGCCTCATGAGCCATGCGCGGCTCATGGTGATGGTGACAGATCTGGTGTGGCCACAAAGGGACAGGCGCTGGGGAAGGACAGCACACAGGTGACAGGGACACTGCTGTGGGGTCAGGTCAGGGCCAGACTGAGGGACACTGCCAGTGGTATACTGCATGGCACAAGCACCAGGGCTTGGGTTTCGGCAGGGCAACGTGACACCACAAATGTTTAGAGACAGAGAGATCCCCAGGCTGGGGCAGGGTACGACCTCATGTCCCCAGCTCTCTGGCCATCATGTTTTCTCCTTGCAAATGAACCTCCTTGCCCAGGTAATGGGGCAGCCTGCAAGTAGGGGCACCCACACCCAGGCCATCCCACCTCTCTGCTGTGGCACCAGGCGCCCATGGAGCCCATGACTCCGCAAGAGGGGAAAATGTCCCCGTGGTGTCTAAGAGAAAAGAAGCAAAACCGAGAAGCTGGGTGCCTGATCAGAGTGTGGCTGGAGGAAGGTCTTTTAGGGGTGGGTGGGAGGTTACTGCATGCCACAAACTTTTGGAGATGCTCGTCAGCTCCTCTGACTCAAGAGCTTATGTCAGCTCTGTCCA
>NW_010188403.1:329-1562 GCF_000695765.1 Mesitornis unicolor | reverse complement strand
AGGGGGAGCGGGGCCGGGAGAAGGCCAACACCACTGCACGAACAGGGATGGCTGAGGGAGAGCCTCCTGTCTTCTACAGGGAGGTTTCCCCAGAGTACCGGGCCGGTGCTACCACCAGCCCTGGGAGGTGGGTCAGGATGGAGGAAGGTGGAGGGAGATAGGCCCTGGGGATCCATCCCTGCTGGCCTTGATGGCCAGTGGATGTCTGCAGGCATGGCATCTTCCCTAAACCGCACCTGTCTTTCCCACCACAGGCCCGATGTCCTGTTCTTGCACGGCCAGGCGTTCACCTCCAAGACGTGGGAGGCCTTGGGCGAGCTGGCCCAACTTGCTGGAGAAGGCTACCGTGCAGTCGCGATAGATCTGCCGGGTAGGGCTATGGCACTGCGCTTGAGTTGATCCCTCTGGCCAGCTCCAGGCACCTGTCTCAGCTGCTGGTGGGCTGTGGACCTCTTTAAGGAGCTAGACGTGGTCCCTAGGAGAGTGTGCCTGGGATTTGGCTTTCCCCCGGAGCTTTCACCGCTATGGCCACCCAGACCCTTTGGCTGAGGCTGGCTTGGTGCAGCTGGCCCCAGTTGCTGTACAACTGCCGGGACTTGATTGGGTGCCCGGTTGTTGCCAAGCGGGCTGAACTTTGGGGTGCAAGACCATTGCAGGCTGCACAAGCCCCCTGCCCTGCACCCACTCTGTGCTCTATGCTCCATGCCAGGCTATGGGGATTCGCCCCCAGCGGAGACGGTGGCCACGGCGCAGGGCCGGGTGGCCTTCCTGGACCACGTCCTCCAGGAGCTGGGCATGCAGAGGCCTGTTCTTGTCAGCCCCTCCATGAGCGGTCGCTTTGCCCTGCCCTTCCTCCTGGCACAGGGGGACCGGCTGGCTGGCTTTGTGCCCATTGCACCCGTGGGCACCAAGGACTACGCTGCTGAGCAGTACCAGCAGGTCCAGGTGAGGTGTGTCCTTCAAGTCCTGGGGTGTCCCTGGGTGCTGGTGAGCCTCAGGAGCTGGCTGGAGGGTGGCCCTGTAGGGGTGAGTGAGGGGGACCTGTGCCGCCTGTGGCGATGAGTGGAACCCAGAGGGGAACTATGGTGGCCATTTCCCTCTCTGACAACTGCTTTGGCTGTCTCTCTCCCCTTACCAAGACACCCACCCTGATCCTATACGGTGACCGTGACACAGGACTGGGTACCCAGGCCCTGCAGAGCCTCCGGCACCTCCCGAAGCACCGTGTGGCTG
>NW_010188403.1:0-280 GCF_000695765.1 Mesitornis unicolor | reverse complement strand
CTTGTTGGGCTTCCGGCACCAGCTGCAGTGAGAGCCGCCTCGTCACCTGCCGAGCAGCAGAGGCGTCCCCAAGGACTGGGAGGCACAGGTGGCTGGTGTGAGGGCTGCTATTCTCTTTTGGGGTGGCTGGAGGGGTATGACTGAGGGTGCCCCTTACTGTTGGGACAGGGTGTCATCTGTCACAAGGCCAATAAACTGATGCTGCTCTGGTTTCTGAGTGTGTCCCCAAGCGCTGTGGGGCTCCCCAGGCTCCAGCCTCACCTCTCTGTCTCTGCATGTG
>NW_010188402.1:258-1606 GCF_000695765.1 Mesitornis unicolor | reverse complement strand
CCCTCCTCTGTCTTTCGTTCCCCCCTCCCCCCCCAACTCAGATGATATTCACATGGTATTTTGCAAACAGGAGGGTGCTCAAGAGGAGGGCACCCACCCCCACCCCAATATAAGCCTGTTTTTCCTTCCTTCCTTCTCCCCCGCTTTTTGTTGGAAAGACAAAATGTGCAGGGTGATAGGTTGGGTGAATTGATGACATCCTTTCTCCTGCCAAGTCAGCCCATTTTCTAAAAACCCCTTTTAGGAAGGCTACAGAATTTTGTTCTGTTGGCGAATATAACTCTGGTGGTTGCTTGCACAGAGGGGAAGAGCAGAGAGGAATACGGGAATCGTCCTGTGCAATCTCTATTGTTTGAAACTTACTTTATATCAGAAATTGAAGATGAAAACGGTAAGGAAGATTTCACGCTATTCAATGAAACTTTTTGCTTTTCTTGTGTCCCGGATAATGGTGCGTGCACGGCTTTGGGGAGCGGGGGAAGGTTTATATTGCATTAGGCGAGGTGGATTTGGAGTAATTTCAGAAACCTCTGAGGATGGGGGAAGGGGGTGCTAGGATTTTCAACCCGAAAGAGGAGTGATCTATGAAGTATGGTCTCGAATAGTGTATTTTTTTTAGTTTTTTTTCATACTTTTAATACTAAGTCGTTGATGGAGGAAAACAAACAAACAAAAAAACCCAACCCAGATGAAAACCAAAGCAACCTCCAAACCCGCACGACAACCCACGGCTATTCCGGATTGGTCTAAGTTTGGGGAGCCCCGCATTCGGTTGTGCTGTTGTCGGCGATCGGACAAGTGCATACTTTGTGCCAGGGCTCGGAGGGTCGGCGGCCGCCGTCCCGCAGCCCGATGCTGGCGGGGATGTCGGGCTTTCGCTGGGCTCATCAGGAAGATGGAAGCGTGTGTTTTTTATTTACTTCAAGCCTCTTGGGATTTGCCAGACTCTTAACCCCACGGAGCCGTGTTTATCGGTGTGTGTATGTCTCCGCAGCGGACCGGGGTTCAAAGGGACTTTGGTGGGAGGAGGTAAGTGGGCTTTCGCTCCCCGGGGATGTGTGTACGGAATTTGTCTTCGCTATTTTCTTTCATTGTTGCACATGAGAGAAGAGAGAGGGAGAGTCAGACTCCTGTTTTTATTTGGGCTGCCGGTGCAACGCGTTTGGGCCAAACGCCAAGTGTCTGGGTTACACGCGTTTTATCCAAATAGATTCAGCGCTGCTGTCTGGAAATGGGCTGCTGAAAGTTAACTTTAGGATCAACTCCATCACAGCAACCAGACTCTTCCCTTCAACCTCTCTAGGGAGGAAGGATTTTTTTTTTCCTCTTTCCTTCTGAATTTTCTTTG
>NW_010188402.1:0-233 GCF_000695765.1 Mesitornis unicolor | reverse complement strand
AGGGTTTTTTTAACTTTTTGTGCCTGCAGACGTGTGTATATAAAATGCATGTGGATACGTGTTGGGCTGTGTGTGCAGCCACGTATTTTTCTAATCTGTTGACTTTACTTTTTGGGGGGGTGGTGGTACTTGTTTTTTTTGCATTTCCCTTCCGAAATGCAATGACAGCTGACCTCGGCAGAGCCAGCAGGGAGCCATGGGGCACGCGGGGGGGCAGCTGCTCGTACGGTGCC
>NW_010188401.1:0-1698 GCF_000695765.1 Mesitornis unicolor | reverse complement strand
GGTCCCCTGGGGGTCCGGTGTCCCGAGGGTCGGGGGGTGTCCCCGGCAGCAGGCACCCTGCCCACCCACGAGTAATCACGCACCCACCCGAGATGCAGAGCATGGGTCTAATTATTCCCCTCCCCACCTAACCCAGCTGAGGGTCCCAGACCCAGCTGCCCTCGCACTGGGGGGCTCCTGGTGTCCCCCAGGGATGCGATGCCCCACTGTGATGCCCCTAAGCACCCAAGGTGGGTGTGCTGCAGAGTGGGGTGTCCCTGGTCCTCCTACTCCAGGGGTTGCAGAGCACTGGGGGGCATGGGGAGGGCTCTGGGTTTACCTTATGTTTGGGACATCTCAGAGAGAAGCTCTCTTCAGTTAATAAGCAGCCTGTGAGGAGAGGAGAAGGTCATGTCAGGGATGTCCCCGTGCTGCAGGACAGCTGTCCCCAAGCGGAGGTTACACAGCATCCTCCATGGCCTCCCACCACTGTCCAGATCAGCTGCAGCATTTACACCAAGGGTTCAGCTGAGGCCGCCCAAACTCGAGACACCAATGCAGGGGGCATTGCCATGCGAGCAGGGAGCTGTGAGCCCCCCCGACCTCAGGTGGGCTTGAGCACTGTGGGACATTGGGTTTGGAGAGTGCCAAGGGACCCCGTGCCCCTGTCCCCACAACCAGGGCTCACCTGTGTCGATGGCACAGGCGTAGTGGTAGGTGTGGGGACACCCCTTCTGGCAGCAGCCCACTGTGGCTCCCGCTTGCTGGCAGCTCGAGCACTTCTTTAACCGCAGCCGGGATTTCGGAGCAGGGGAGGAGAGATGTAGAGAGACAAGAGAGACCCCGTCAGAGCCCAGCGCCCCGATGGCCTCAGTCACGAGGGCAACGTGTCCCCCCAGTAGCATCCTTCATCCTGCACCGACGCACTGT
The DNA here is from genome assembly GCF_000695765.1 of Mesitornis unicolor. Classification (NCBI taxonomy): domain Eukaryota; kingdom Metazoa; phylum Chordata; class Aves; order Mesitornithiformes; family Mesitornithidae; genus Mesitornis; species Mesitornis unicolor. The sequence goes on along the minus strand of NW_010188401.1, from coordinate 789 downwards.
GGGTGATGCTGTGCCTCTCCTTTTTACCAGCCATACCTTCCTCTGGATGCCACCGAGCCACCCTCCATGGGACAGAGGTGAAGGGACATGGCCTGGGCCATGCTATGGCTCAGTGGCAGAGGAGCCTTGTGTCCCCCATCTCTGTCCCTGTCCCCAGTGGGTGCTGCAGGGATGGGAGCACCCACCCCCATGGCACAGGCAGGGAGAGGGCAGCAGCCTCCCGCACACCTGGGGATGACAGACGGGATGCCACCAGACCCAAATCTGGTACTGGGGGGGGTCGGTCTTGCTGGAGACCCCTTGCCCAAGCCTCTGCTGGGTGGCTGTCACCTCCCTCTTCCCAGTACAAGCTCCTTGTGTCCTCCCAGCAGCATCCTCCCTATTTTCCTCACTTGATGTCCCCGCTCTAGGAGAGGAGCAGGGCATGGCCGTCCCCTCCCTCCAGCTCCCCTTCCCCTGCTGCCCATCACTGTAGCATCAGGCCACGTCGTGCCCATTTTCGACTCCTGTCCTGCCCTCACCAGGCTGCGCCCTGCGCTGAGCCGCCCCCTGTAACGTGCAACGGGGCTGGGGGATGCGACCCACCGGGCTCAGCATCCTCATGGTCCTGGGGAGGCCTCACCCCACCCTCCCAAAACAGAACATAACGCGCTTCAATGCCTAAAATGGGGGGTTTTGGGTGCTATCAGAGACGCAGCAGCACAAATCTCATGGGAATCTCATGGGTTCACAGCTTTCCCAGGGCCAGCCCTATTAATTCTCATCCCATCCGGAGGCACAGCCGCGGGG
>NW_010188400.1:0-2249 GCF_000695765.1 Mesitornis unicolor | reverse complement strand
TCTCTCTCTGACCCTTAAACGGAGACAATAACCTTAATACTTATTTGTAGCACTTAGAGTTCTTTTACAGATATTTAGTACACTGCCCAATTAAGATATAAAATTTCTGGCAAAATGTCACTCATTGTCAAAGAAAACCTGACCTGCGCCACTTAAATTTTCTGTTAACTGGCAAAGCTACAGCCTCATCCCAATTCAAAACCAAGCTTTGTACATATTATTCCAATGTAATTCATTTACATTTTTTGTCAAAGGGAAATATCAATCTGAAGTTAAAACATCTTTATAATTCCCAGTGCCAGTAGTGTGATTCAGTCAATTAATGGGGACAAAAATTGTGCTAAGGTGTTCTCAAAGCTAATGGCAAATGATTACTTGAAACTTTCACAGCCAAGTACAGTCATCCTTTTGAAAGCATTGTGCATATCTCTCATCAAACCCATCAAGCAAATAAAGGCCGTAGTGCTTTTATTTTCTGCTTGACGTTTTAAACATGTATCTCATTATCTAAATGTCCATTAAAGTCGCCTCTTTTATTGCTCTGAAATAATGCAGTTGCAGCCAATATGTAAAAATAATATTAGAGATACAAATTAAAACCAAACCAAGGACATTTCTAGTGTAGGTTGTCATTTCAAGTGAGTGGAATGACAGTTTAAGCTAGAATTCCTTTGCTTTTGTCAGTTCTCGTTAGACCCTTAACATTAAATTAATGTACTGTGAAGTAATTTTTTAACTTTCATTGCTTGAATAAAATATAACTCAGATGGCTACCATGAAAACTGAAATGAACAGAAAAAGGAATATAATTTTTGTAGTGACTTTTGCTCATAAAAAGACACAACTAAAGTCTTGATATAGTGCCCTTCTCTAGAGGCCATAGAAAAAATACTCAAACTGCTATGTCTTTTGTGGAAAACACATGAGTTTTCCAAGCAAAGTGACTTTGGACATCCCTGTTCTGTATTTCTGTGATAGCAGATTTTTTTTGCTGAAACAGGGGCCAACAATAACATCATTTGTTGCACGTGATTTTGAAGAACATAAACTAAAATTAGTTTAAAATGTATGTCAATGTGGTAAGCACTGTGTTCAGAGTTACTGTCAACTAAGTAATTTTAAATAGTAATTTTAAAGAAAAATATATATTTAAGTATGGTGATGAATTTGTAATAATATTGCCCTGGAGAATTGCTCGTTGGTCATGTTCTTCATATTACCTCTGATGAGAATCCAAAGCAGTTAGGATGCCTCCTGGAGAAATGCTTCATACTTCATGGGATAAAGTTAGTGTGAGACTTGAGCATTTTACCAATACAGCTGTTATATTTTAAAGTCTGCACACATTTCCTACAAGTTCTAAGTGTGTGTTTAAAGAACTTGCTGCATAATGTCAAAAATGTCAACCTGCTCCATGGTTGAGAATTATAAAGGTAAGATATCTTCTTTTTGTCATTCTTATCATGCCAGACAACCCACTTTGTTATTTCGTCTTTTAGTCTTTATTTCCTACTACACAGCTGAGATCCTCTTCTCATTTTCAAAACCTTGCACAACCAGAGGTTTACCATGTAATAGTCTCAAAGTCCATTCTTCTTACTCTGCCCTCTTTTTCCTTCTAAGAACCCTTTTTCTATTCTCTCCTCATTATGATTTGTCTTTCATATTATGATGTATGCTTGGAACTGCCTCCATATTCTCATACATAAAGTAATCTTCCATTCATTTTTTGGTGTGACAAGTACAGTTTCTTCACGCTTTCTAGGTAGTAAGTAATATTCCTGAAATTTAATCAGATATCTAACAAATGAGAACATAAAAGCATGTTATTCTGGAACAGAATTTGAGATTCAGTTTTCTGTGAGGAAAACTGCGATTTTGTATGGTCTACAACACTCTATTTAATGGGAAAAAAATGATAAAAACATTCTTATATTTTTTCAGCCAGCCCTGGTATGCAGGTTACCATTGTGATCAAGGTCTTTGACAGTCTTGAGTTAACCAGGTGCATAAGTTAGGAGGAGCAAAAGCCAGGACAGATGATCCAAGCTGGCCAGCATATTTATTCTATACCACAAACATCACATTCATTATAAATTGGGGACTTTGCTGAGGACAGTCCTCTTCCTCCTGCTGCTTTTTCTTCCCCCTTCCCTGGCTGACATCTGGAGAGGGACTTGTTTGCTGGTTTACCCCTGGGGCCTTCTCCTCCACAACTCTGTGTAATTTATATTATATTTTTATTAATA
>NW_010188399.1:0-2109 GCF_000695765.1 Mesitornis unicolor | reverse complement strand
CTTGGTTTTGCCCCCCATGGCTTGAACCCCAATTTTCAGCCCCAAAACCCCATGGTTTGGCCCCAAAATCCCACTTTAATGCTCCCTTTATGGGGTAAACCCCAATTTTCACCCCCAGATCTCCTCATTTCACCCCAAAATCTCATCTCGACCCCAAATCTCCTCATTTCACCCCCAACATTTCCTTATTCCACCCCAAAAATCTCCTTGTTTCACCCCAAAATGACTTTGTTTCACCCCCAAAATCTCCTCATTTACACCCCAAAAAATCTCCTTATTTTAACCCAAAATTCCCACGTTTCACCCCAAAATCTCCTCATTTCACCCCCAAAATCTCCTCGTGTCACCCCCAAAATCTCATTTACACCCCCCAAAAAAATCTCCTTATTTTAACCCAAAATTCCCACATTTCACCCCAAAATTTCCTCATTTCACCCCAAAAATGACCTCGTTTCACCTCAAAATCTCCTCATTTACACCCCAAAAAATCTCCTTATTTTAACCCAAAATTTCCACGTTTCACCCCCAAAATGACCTCGTTTCACCCCCAAAATCTCCTCATTTCACCCCAAAAATCTCCTCATTTTACCCCCAAAATCTCCTCATTTACACGCCAAAAATCTCCTTATTTTAACCCAAAATTCTCACATTTCACCCCAAAAATCTCGTTTCACTCCAAAAATGACCTCATTTTACCCCCAAAAATCTCCTCATTTCACCCCAAAAAAATCTCCTTATTTTAACCCAAAATTCCCACGTTTCATCCCCAATATCTCCTCAATTCATCCCCAAAAATCTCCTCGTGTCACCCCCAAATCCCCACATTTCACCCCAAACTCCTCTATTTTGGGTGCCCCCCACCCCTTTTTTTACCCCCTCTACGTTGAACCCCAAATTTCAGCCCCCAAACCCCCTTGGTTTTGCCCCCCATGGCTTGAACCCCAGATTTAGGCCCCAAAATCCCATGGTTTTAAAGGGTAAACCCCGATTTTCAGCCCCAAAATCTCCTCATTTCACCCCAAAATCCCCACATTTCACCCAAACTCCTCTATTTTGGGTGTCCCCCACCCCCTTTTTTACCCCCTCCACATTGAACCCCAGTTTTCAGCCCCAAAATCGGCCCATTTTGCCCCCAAACCCCCTTGGGTTGACCCCCAATTTTAGGCCCCAAAACCCCATGGTTTTGTCCCAAAATCTCACTTTTCCTCTCTTTTTATGGGTTAAACCCCAATTTTCGGCCCCCAAATCTCCTCATTTCACCCCCAGCCCCCCTTGTTTCCCCCCATGTGGGGTGAGCCTCAATTTTTGACCCCAAAATACCCTCATTTCCCCCCAAAACCCCGTTTTCGGGCCTATCGCTCCCTTTGCCTCCCTCACTACGAGGTAACCCCACTTTTCACCCCCAAATCACCTCATTTCACCCCCAAATCCCCGTATTTTCAGAGCCCACCCCTGATTTTCATCCCTCCCATGAGGTCACCCCACTTTTCACCCCCAAAATCGCCCCATTTTGCCCCAAAACCCCTTTTTAGGGCCTAGTGCCCTTTTCACCCACCCCCACCAAGTGACCCCAATTTTAGGTCCCCAAACGGCCTCGTTTTGCCCCAAAACGCCGTCAGTTGAACCCCACCTCCTCGTTCAACCCTTTATTTGTCCCCAAAGCCCCATTTTTCCCTCAAAAATGGCCATTTTACACCCCAAAACTGCCTTTTTCACCCCAAAATTGCCATTTTTCACCCCAAACCCTACATGAGGCCTGCGATTCCCCTTCCCACAGGCACGGCCGGGCTTTACTGGGCTTACTGGTCTAACTGGTGCCCCACCCCCCCATACTGGTCGTACTGGTGCAGCTCTCCCTCCCTCCCTTCTCCGAGCCCATTTTTTTGGGTCGTTTCTCTCCGTTTTCCGCCCATCCGCTCAACTTTTCACCAGCCAGCGAGGCTTTTGGGGTGAATTCGCGGTTGTTCGTGTTGGGGGGGAGGGGCGGGCGCGTTGGAATTGTGAAAATTTCGAAAAAAATACGAAAAAAACCGCTCTAAAAAACGCAAAAATAAACGTGTGGGTGCTGGGCGCCACTCCCAAGATGGCGGCCGCGCCCTCTCCAAGATG
>NW_010188398.1:24863-29221 GCF_000695765.1 Mesitornis unicolor | reverse complement strand
GTCTCTTGAGGTTTTCTTCCTCCATAGGAAAAACGCTTTCCTCCTCGTGACAACGAGCTGGGAAAGCCCGCTCGGAAGTGCCACACGTCGGGGATGCTGACCCCCAACGGCAAAGAATACGCCCAAAAAATCCCGGTAAGGCTGGACGGACGGAGACGGGAGTGGGCGAGGGGCACCGCGGGACCCCGCGGGGTTGGGGGGCTGGGAGGGGGCTCCGCGGGTCACACCGCGTCCTTTCTCCCCGCGAAGAAAGGGAAAATCCTCTCCCGTCCCGTCAGAGCCCCCATAAGTCTCACCCATCACACTGCGGTGGTCCCCCACCGCAGTCGGGCTTGGAGATAGGCAGAGGGTTTTATACCTCCGGTTCTTCATCAACAGTTTGGACTGAAAAAGCTGTTAAGTCTTGACCCCAAACATGTGCACATCACAGAGATATTGCATGTTAGTTTGTTGTATTGTAAAAGCTGTATGTGGTTACATATGCTCGGATCATAGTTATAAGGGTATTGCAGTAGTAATTCTACCAAATGACTGACAGACATCCCCTTGATTTTGTTGTGGCAGTCTCTGTGGAACAGAAACTTTAAAAAACTGCGTGTGACAGGTCAGTCAAATTAATCAGTGTCACCGCAAAGTACAAAAAGCAATCAGGAGAAAGAAATAGCAGTCATTATCTCTGAATCGGTACTTGGGTAAGGGGAAAAGAACAGCAAATTGTTTTAGACAGATGCAATGGCAAAGAAAAAAAATCATTATTAGTTTAGAGAAGAGCAGGAAGAGTTTCTTTAGAGGAAAAGCAGATCCTGCTTTGGCAGGGGTGTTGGACTGAATGATCTTTCGAGGTCCCTTCCAATTCCTAATATTCTGTGATTCTGTAAAGTCAAAGATGCAGCAGCGGGAAAGACTTTTGCCTGTAGGAGGCTGACAGGGACAAACGTTAATGTTCTGCTCTTTGGTTGTGTTGGAGTGGGGAGCTTCCCCCGAGATGTTTAGAAGCTCACCTGAAAGGGCAATGGAAAATTAAATGCCTGCTTTAGAAGGCTTTAATCAGTCAACCTTATTTCTGAACTTACTCATACTGCAAGATAGGTCTTGCAGCCAGTGTGTTTCTGTTAGAGAAGCAACTGTGCTGACCACTGGGCACCTTCATGGAAGTGTGTCTGCTGTAAATCTCTAACCACAGCTGTGACCATGGTGAGTGTGAGGGAACACCTGCACTGTCATACCAGCAAAGAGAGATCTCTAGATGAGGCTTCCTGGGCTCTTGAGACATCTAGGAGCTTCTGAGCACTTTTCCAGTACCAAGGAAGTTTGACAGGATTGCCACCCTTTTGCTAATGCTGTATTCAGAGTTTTAGGTCTTACCATCTAGGAAAGCTGAAACCTTAACAAATGCAACTTTAGGGTGTTGCTTACATGTAAGCAAATGACCAGAAACAGAGCAGCCCTTAAGTTCTGAATATTTGAAAACTACTGAATTGCAGATGTAAATCTTAAAAACGCTGCAATTTCACAGTGAGACTGTCTAACTGTTCATATGACCTTCTGCAAACTAACAGAAACTTTCCTTACTGGTTTAATTTCTAAGAGAGAAGAACTAACTCACTTGATACTGAAACTTTTGCAAGCCTGGAAAGAGCCACTTTCCCACTTCAACCAGCACATTGAGCATCATGAAGAGCTGCCTGATGACAGCCTTAGCAAAGCTAAGCAAATCAGCAACATGGTACATGAGCTGAAGACTGGGGTTGAGAAAGTAACAGAAAAGGCAAGGATTTCGATGTAGCTTATATTTATACGAGTCATGTGGAAGAAGTGACTTTGCGGTAGTGGGATGGGTGATGCCTGCTCTCACTTGGGCTATATAACCTTCGTGCCAACAAAGGCTCTGATCCAGTAATGCTGGATTTCATTACAGATCTAGCAATTTTTCAGCCAAAGGATGTGACTTAGTTTAGGGATTAGAAGATATGTAAGATATTATAAATGTTTATTTTATTGATACGATAAATACAAAGACTAGAAACATTTACAGCTTCATGTATGAGCCAGTAATGCTGTGGCTTTTCTAGGGTAGTGGAGGAAATGTCAGGAGGCAGTGACAAGTACTTAATTATTGTTTTCTGTTTTATTTGGATTTACATTGCAACTAAGTCAAGTATCACTGTTATCTGCTACAAAAAGCTCCTTCCTAAGGCAATAATTTTATGCTGGGATAAGTTCGGCAAGACAGTAGTGGGATTGCTTAAGTCAGATGCCAATCACAAAATAATTTCAAAATTCCATTCTAAATTCTGGCAGATCACATATAAATTATTGCATGTCATTTCTTGTTCTTTCCATTTCTGTCTTCTCATTACAAGCTAGAAGTCCTGATCTTTGTATTTCTTGTGCGTTCTTGCTACAGACTTCTGCTATATTTACCTGATTTTATTTTGAAGAATAAAACACCTTTGAAGAAATTATTCAGGAAACCTTTGAAATTTTGACCCTCTGTACTATAGACATGCCACACGGTAGAAATATCATTTAAAAACTGAAGCAAACAACGCAAACGCATTCCATTATTTTGCAGCTGTCTTTTTCTGTAGGACACCAATTCTGAGCTTGGTTCTGCTGTGAAGCTCGTCCTCTGAGAGATGATAACAGCCTTCAGAATTCACCAGGTTAAACAGCACTGGTGAATGCTGATGTTAGAAGCTTCCCCTGACAAAGCTCATTAAAATAAATGGGTAAAAAGTCTCAAGACTGATTTGCTGTATTACTTCAAGAGGAAATAATGATTACCAAACAGGGGTCCCTCTAGTTAAAATCAGGGGGACTTATACCACAGTATTGCCACATTACTAGTATATCAGATCATTTCAGACTAGTGTAAAGGTTGTATAGATACCATTAAGATTAAAAGACAGTGTTATTCTATGTGAAGAGCTTTACACATATCTTCAATAAGTACATGAAAGGTTTGGAGTCAAACAGCCCAAAATAGTGATGCTTCAGTTTACTCTTGCACTTGTACTTCAAAGATGTGTTGTATTTGTAGTTACCTGTTGTACTTCTTTTCCTGTTTTCAATACAGATGCAGTCAATGGGGATCATCAGCAATTCATTAAATGGAATGGCATCATCTGAAGCCACTGGTTTATCAATTAATAACGAAGCAAACATGATGAGCGATTCTGACTTTATTCACTGCTTCAGGAGAGACTCCAATAAAGTGCAAAGCTACTTAAAAATTCTAAAATGTAGGATTATGCCAGAAAATATTTGTTGAATTGTAAACTCTTGACAAGGAGTCTTCAGCATGTTGTTTATAAAGATGGACAAATATAATTTATAAATTATCACATTTACAGCAATATTAATAGGAAAGTGGTTTTGAAATTCTTTGGCAGGTACTTGATACAGTTGACCTCTGCAGCTGAAATATTAAATAAAGCATCCTGTGTGTATGTGGATTAATGCACCAGAAAAAAAGTCGTACTCTAGCAGTAGAGAAATAAATGTCCTTGCACATTACACTATGACAGACTATGTTATGGCTGATCACAAAGTTTAGTTATAAACATAGGTGAAACAGAAATTCAGTTTGTTAAACCTTGGTACAAATATATCTACGTACTATAGATAAAGTATATTTTTATGTACTTACTACTAATAGTTTTCCCCTATTTATACGTACATACATACCTGCAGAATATTGCTTAACCTTGAAGAGTGGTATTGCTGTTGATCATTTCATGTAACCGCAGGGCCCATGGAGACTTCCATGCTCACATCATACTTCTTACTAATTTCTATGGGCTTTCACATGTGCCCTGTAAGTTCTAGTTTCTAGCACTTTTATTCATTTTGAATGCTTTTTTATACTTGTAATGGTTTCACTGATTTCAGTGGAAACACTTTAAAAGAAAGTTTCTATATGAAAGGTAAGTCAGAATTCTGATCCAAATACAATTTCAGTCCAAGGACTGAGCATGGCTGATGTAGCAATAAGTCTCTTCCCCATGACACATCCTGACCCAGGGCTTGGGGTTTACAGTGATGATTATGAACTCCATAGCAAATAAAAATCTGAAATCCATCACATATTTTACAGCAATCACATTTTCCTAGCAGTGGGGTGGTGCTGATGGTTGTTTATAGAACAAAACATCTTTGCATTCAGATCCCAAATAAGCCATTTGAGTAGGCATTTACAATCAACATGGATTTATCTTTCATATTCTTGGCTATTTCAGCCCTGAATGCTCTTTTCTGGCCTCCCCTGATCTTGATGGTTGTTGACAGTAGCTGGAGCTTGGGCTGCCAAGAATGTAAAGAGAGTAAAATGCTAGTGACTGATACTGGATGTGGGC
>NW_010188398.1:297-24832 GCF_000695765.1 Mesitornis unicolor | reverse complement strand
CAGCAGGAAAACATCTGAAAGAAACATTTATGCAGAACAGGAGAACAACCTTTGCAGTTACATCTCCATAACTGCTGGTATCCTCAGATATCTACTATCTAGTAGACAGCTGATGTACTTTGCTATAAGCTGTGAGTGTTCACAACTCAGACCTGGTTCCTGCTGTACCAAGTATGGTAGAAATATGATGGATTATACAGTGCCTGCCCTGGAGAAGTTACCAGCTACAATTCCTTAAGCAGTAAGACAGTAAAAAATATGTAAAGAAATAGCAGCATTCATGTGCAAATTTTTCTAGGAAAAAACACCCAAAAAACACAGCTCCAAATAGAGCAAAGCAAAGGAAAAGGACACAACCAGAGAGGGTTAGGGAAGGGTGACAGACACCGGAGAGGTCACTGGGCCAAAGGAGGCTGACGGAAGGACGCTCCCTCCGTCACCGGCATTGTCCCTCCCGTCCCGTCCAGCCCAGTCCCGCCGGGCTGCCGCGCAGCACCGTACGCGGCCGCAAGGGGGCGCCGCGGGTCCCCACGGGCGAACGGTAACGGTGGCCCGATGGGTGGTGGCCGTGGCCCCGCGGGCGGGGGGCTGGATGTCGCAAGGACTCAGAAATCAGCCGTCGTGGCTACCAGGACCTTGGACAGCTAGGACGTCAGCCCAGGGGTTGCAGGTGAAGATCAGGTGCCAAACATGGTGTAGGTGGTGCAGATCATAAAGATAATTCCAATTTCCTTCAAAAAACAAAACCCTGGGAATGTTTTGCTGTATAGAAACGCAAAAATAGAGGAAATGAGGAAGCAGGTGCCACAGGAAGAACACCACCGCACCGCAGTACTGCCCACAGTGGTTCATACTCATTAGTGTTAGGTTTCCAGATTTGCCTTTGCCTGAAGTTGGTAAAACAAAAGCCTTCCTATATTGCCGACATCGCCTCGCTTCCTCTTTTGGCTGAGAGAACAACCAAGTGGTTGGCTGAAAAGGGCATGTTTTTCTCTGTGGCCACTGATGCCAGAAATACCAGTGATGGTTGCTTTTTACACAGAGGACTGCTGCATCTCCTGCAAGATTTCTCTCCAAGACAGCAGTGAAACTACTTAGGAATATTAGAAAATGTAAAATTGAGCACTACAATAAAATGCTTTGGTGTTTAAGAATGCACCATTTGCATCTGAGGATATTAAGAGAAACAATTTTGCAAAGTAATGGAAAATCAGAAAATCAGTCTTTGCTTCCGGTTAAGTGCTGGGCTCATGTGCAGCTACCTGTAACTATGTATGTTACAGGTAATGGAGTAATTACCTATGGTGTGAATTCAGTTTGTGGAACAAGCTGTCTCGATTAACTTTCCTTGTCAGCCAAGCAAATTTAAGAATGAAAAATATCCCCATTGTTCTTTAGACATTATTCCATGAAATGCTGCAGGATATCCCCAGAGTATTGACATTCTTGTATAGTCCAGTTCATTTTTTACAATTATTAGAAGCTGGTTTTGTTAGATTTCCTTGTCATAAACTTTTCTGTTTTTTCCAGGATGATGAAGGACAGAGACACTCACTGACTGAAAATCCATTTTGTTTCTTTCATAACGTGCTAAATGGCTTTGATAGCATATCTTAAACTTAGGCAGAATCTGTTATGTGCTGATGTTTGCATGAAAGATAAGTGACAGATGTCACAAGAGAGACTTGTAGTTTAACTCCTATCTAAAACCGTATTACAGTAAAGCAGAAACAAATGGAAATGATATGCATTAACTTTCAGCTACCTCATATCACATTTAAATATTGACATGGAAAGAAAAAATTACTTGGAAAAACAGAATTCTTCTTCAAAGGCTGGATGTTTTTAAAAGCCAAGATGTCTGTGCGTTTGCGTGGGTACTGGAGGTTCACTGTTGAGATGTTCCTTGTGATACCCCCATCCACCATGCCCAGCTGCATTGCTTAGAAATACCACCAGTATCCATAGGAAAACAAGGAGTTGCTGTTTTCCGGTAGCTAATTTAGGTGCAAGCCTGCATGAGGAGCATCTCAGATCCAGATTTACTTACCTCCATTTATCTTACACAGCAGCAGTCATCAGGCACACAGTCACTGAAGACTTCCACAGTCAGTGGCAATTCTGTCCACTGTGAACCTTTCTCTGCAGGGGCCTTTTGGTCTCCCCATGATCCAAACCTAAGTCTCAAATTAATTGGGACCTAATTTCTCTCTGGGACTTTGGGCACTGAATTTACAGCTAACTTGCTTGAAATTGGTTTGTCTTCCTTTCTAGTTTGTGAAAATCAGTAACAGCCTTGTTGGTAAGAGGGTGCTGAAGCATGTGAACGCACTTAATTCATGTCAGTCTTTTGACTGAGGAACATACATTCGTCAGAGGAGCTGTGTGGCTACAGTGATGGCAACTGGTGTTTAAAACCCAGTACTAGTAAATCACAGCAGATAAAACAAATCTGATGTATTACTGCAGCTCAAGGGTGACATTTGACCATTGCGCTATTGTTCTGACACTGAAGTCAGTAATGCAGTGTTGTGCCTTAAAGCAGTCCTGTTCTTCAGAGCAGATCATAACAGTTAATTCCTGTTTGGCAAAGAATCAATAAAAACAAGAGAACTTTTAGAAAATTATTTTATGTTATAAATCTGTGCAACCAAAGTGTAAGTGCTGACACAGGTGTGGTCAGCAAATCCACCCTTTAGCAAGGTTGTATGAGGTCTGTGGAGGAGCCAGCTGGCCTCTCCTGTTCACAGTGTCACAGTTGTTTGCACATAATAAAATGTATGATGTGGACTGCCATAACCTGCATCATTTGTGATACTTTTAAAAAGATGAACAGCCAAAGCTACAGGCAGAACTAGAAATGGAAATCAGCACCTTCTTGCTAGGTATCAATGAAGCTCCTTGGAGTGCCTGACCTTAAGAACAAAATTTCAAGACTTGCATTCAGAGCAGTCTGGAGGATCTCCAATAGGTGGGGTGAGAAAAGCCTCTCCTGAGGCTGCTGGGTTGTGCAGCCAGAGCCTTGTGTCAGCAGCACAGCCTGGGGGCACCAGAGTTTGCAGCTCAGGTAACAAAGCGAGCACTGAGCCTCGGCGCTTTCTCCCTTCCCCTGCTGCATTCTGCATTACTTCAGCATTGATGAGTTGCCAGACTAAACAGAGGGGTGCCCAGTGAGTACAAGTATCTGCATTGTTAATGACCTCTGAAGAGCTGAGTTTTTTGAATTATGGGTTGGAATTTGAGGTACCTGAACTCTGCCCAGCCCCAGGATCCCAACAGATGTCCTTCTTAATATTCTACAGCCTGGAACCATAGACTCAAAATGCCACACATAGGAAATACCTCACATAGTTACCCCACAACCATGCTGCAAGATCATCCATCAAGTCATGTACTCAAAGTCAGTGATACGTTGCTGGTTTTAACTGTGAGATGGCCTGGGTATCTATCATGTCACTCCCTAATACCAGGTGCATTCTACAGCTTACACCTCTGCAGTTTCCCTGTCCTGAAGCACTCCAAACACCTGCTAGGGATTTTGCCTATAACTTGTGCTTTGTTATTTTATATCTAGTGTGCATACATTATTTGAAGAAAATGAATCCTTACTACTTGATCCTGTAAATATACCATATTTTTGTATTCATACGGGGTGCTGCTTCTCATTTACCAAGTTTTCACAGTATAGACTGAAGGGGAAATTCTCCTTTAAATAGCTTAAAATGAGAAGAATAGAGGCTGTCTGTGTCATGGGTCTGAATCCATTTTTGACAAACCGAACCAGACTATTTTAGGAAAAATTCAAAATTCACATGTATCCTTTTAGGATTTTAAGAATGCTTGATCAGCATTTTTAGGTAAAGAATGTTTTATCTGGCATATTGAAACTTTATTCTTTATATGTGGAATAAGAATACTGGTAGCAGGAGTTAAGAGATTTGGAGAGCCGTGAAACTGTGTAAGTTTTAATAGGCTACAGTGAAACCAGAACTTGCTCAATTTAAAACAGGTATAACATTATAATTGAAACTAAATCTGCATGAGTATTTCTTGAGCTTTGCCTCAGTGAAACATCCTTCAGATGAATTCTGTACAGCACATCAGCTCTGAGTTTTGACAGCAGTTCACGTTCAGTGCTTGCAACACCATCAACGTAAACAAATTTCCAGGGAGCACTCTGAATCCCATCTCCCCTCTCCAGAAGTGTTGCTTCTAACACGGATGCTCAACTGATTTGCAATAAAAGAATATGAGCAGTTGTGGAGACTCCCTTCCCCCAAAAGCTGAGATGGGAAAACCCCAAATCAGCTCCACCATACACTGATTTCCTCCAAAACAGGAAGCACTGATGAATACTGCCACACATGTACCTCCACTTGATCATCTAATGGTAATTTGGAAATATCTATATGCCTTTCATTGTGGGCAGGCAGTAGCAAATGCCATTTCAGAAGAATCTGGGCCACCAGCACTTGCTGGTCCTTCAAGTAGGAGTTAGGGCAGGACTATGACTTCAACAGGACAATTGGACAGTAAATTCATCCCCATGTGTATGCAATCTGTCTGTCCATCCCTAAAGGTTTTAGGCAGACTGAGTTGGTTCTGGGATTTCAGCTGCAAGATAGGAATAAACGTCTCACGTTAGTGAATAGCATATAACACATGGCATACTAAATGTGTTCAAGTGCCTTCTGAGGTATCTAGGCAGCTTACACTAATGAGGGTTTGTAATCACAGGAAGAGATGACTTCTTAAATTTTTCTGTAATTTTTTTTCTTTAAAACAAGTGTAGGAAATCACATGCAAAGAATGACATATAGTGCAAGACTAGGACTGCACAGTTGACCATTTAGAAGGCAGGACGTGCGCAAGGCGTGATACAAAACTCCCCTGATCATGCATAACGTTTATGATCCAAGCTTTATCACTGCAATCTCAGCAGTGAGATTTCACTCAGATGTAGTGAAATCAGCTTCAAATGTATCTAAGCTTCACCTCCCAGATAATATAATGTAACAAAGGGAATAGTAGATCATCCACCAAAAGGCGAAAGGATGAATTACAAGTGTATCGCTTTTTGAAAGGCATCCACTACGGTTCAAAAAGCTTTGGAGCTCAAGGCAAGAATAATTAGAAACATTCATGGCATGCACGATGAGGAAAGCCAGACTAGATTATCATAATCATCTCTTGACTATAAAATGTATCCATCTGCCAAAAATGATCTCTATAAAACCACAATGTTCTCCAAAAGGTTTTGCCTGTAACATAAAGTATCTTTAGTCTTAATTCTCAACAGATGCATTCATCAGCGTATGACAGAGGAAAGAAAAAGTTATGCTCCCATTTTGAGCTATAAAACCTTGCAAATAAACAAAAAATGATACTTGAATTCATAGAGTGATTTCCTTAAAGTGGATGAAGCAAATCATTTTAAGTAAAGCAGTTTTAATAATATTATTTAAGGCTGCTTGTATTACACAGAATGCTGTCCTGTCTTTGATACAGACATATGCTAACGTGTACTTATTGGCACAAGTTTAAATAGGAATAAGGCTACTACGGTTTGCCATCTCCTTAAATACTTCTCTGACATGGCTTTAGAGACAGTTTTTCCAATTATAGTTGTGTTGCTTAGTGCATTTGGGCTACAATTTTGCATACTGCCATCACAGCTTTGAAATACAGAAGAGCCTACAAGAGATGGCACTAACAATCTGGCAAAAGCCACTGAAATTCAGCGTTAAGAATGCTGGAGGGTTCATCCACAGGAGAAAAGACAGGAGCTAGCAAATTGCGTTCCTCAGTATGCATTCAAATCAAAGCGACCTAAACATGGAATATTTTATAGGGTTGGTTGGTTGTCTTTTAGTATCTTTACTGGGGTTAGCAGCTGACCTGTGACCATGCTATTTAAAACTAACCACATACCGATACAGGTGAGGACAGATAGAGAAAATATACTAAAAATGCTCATGTTTGTCTAATATGAACCTATTGTGTCATCTAGTGAATTTCATAAGGAACCCAAAACAACTTACTATCTTGAGGGAAAAAGGGTTACTCTTATCTTGTGCACAAAAGAAATCAATTGGTCTGAGTGCAATGAGAGATAAAAGTGATTCTCTATCAGTAAGTTTTTAATGAATATCATATACAGCGCAGATGTATAAATCAGAGCACAACTTCAGCTTCATGCTCTTCACTTCATTTTACTTACCATCAGTTCCTATTTCACTTTTAAGGTCAGTACAAGACTGGAAAAGACACAAGAAAAGACTGAGTATTGAAGAATACTTCTTAAATCATTAGTTGTTGGTCATTTTAATGGTGTTAGACTTTAGCAAAATTTATGCGGCATAAACTGGTTAGCTTTACAATGTCCAAATATTGTTAGTCTTAGAAGACTGCTCATTTGAAGCCTGTGCTCTCCACTCAATTTACAAACTGCCCCTATTTCCTTAGGCTGATGATGTGACTGCCTTATTTGCAGTGTCTTGGTCAGGATACAAATACAGTGGGCTCTGCGATGAATTTGCTCTTGGAGGTGGTTGTGTACTAGTCAGTCTTTCCGAATTTCCTGGACAATTCTCCCTCCACCGTGGACTTGCCTGCTCCTGAGACACTTCCCACACAGATGGGCACGGGGAGGTAAAATTCATGGTGGACCGCGAGAGGTAGTTCTCCTGAAGACCTTCTTCTTGGAGGCACCTGTTTGAAAGCACTTCTTTTTCTTTGGAGTTTCGCCATTTCATTCTTCGATTCTGAAACCAAATTTTCACCTGTTTGCAAGTCAATGAGAGTTTATTATCATTCTTTAAACAACTTTGCCCCAACGTTTTATTTCTTTTCATCCCCTTAGTTTCATATTCCCTCCTTATTCATTGTTACAGTAGATCCAATGAAGCTCACTGATTGACATTATCTGAGGATTTTCCTATCACTATTTACTACGGCCCAGCCAAATACTCTCCTTAACTTTCACCACCTCAAACAGATCATTATTTGGCTTAGACTGGAAAAAGGACAGTCTAGTGGGAGCATTTTAGAAGGTCACCCTGCAAAATTTTTCCTTCTACAGTTTCCCTCAGCCTCCAGGATTTCCTTCTTTGTGCAACTAAGTTTTTTTTTGTAGGGATGGTTGCCTGTCTGTTGGGGCAGAATGTTCCAGAGCAAGTGCTGTTGACTACACTGTCACTACCTGTTCATCTGCGAGCACAAAGGGTGGTCAGAGGACTGCAGGAGGGCCCTGTGCTCTACTGTATTCTGCCTGGATCACTGCCTATGCGGGATGGAGCATAGCTCCCTACCCCAAAGCTCCTGAGGGGGTTCTGTCAGACAGCAAAATGGGAGTTGAAAACAAAATGCAAAGGTCATGTTTCTCCTGCTTTGTGTGGAAATAGAGAAATCAACTTTTGAATGTACACCTTCAGAAAATAAACTAGGAACCTGTTCAAGCATACCTTAGTTAAAACTGCCATTGATTTACTGAGGTCTTTGCTCCGAGAAGGAGTTCAGGGCCACCTCTGTGCTGTTCAATTTCACCCCTTCAAAGCCATTTTAAAGATTTTTCCTCAAAAAGGCAGCAAGTCACAGATGTTTTGTCATTCCTTACCTGAGACTCCTTTAGACCCAGGTTAATGGCCAGTTTCTTCCTGTCTGTTTTACTGATATACTTCTGCTTCTGAAACATTTTCTCCAAAGCTTTCCTCTGGTCTTCGGAAAAGACAGCTCTTCTTAATATACCTCTCCGGGCTTTTGAGTTGGACTCCTGGGTCAGAAGAGGCAGGACACTTTCCTCTCCTAGTGGAAAAGGATGAGAGATTCAAATAATAGCTAACGCATATTGGAGAAATATTAAGAGCTGTTCATTTTAATGCTAGCAGACTACTGTCCCACTTTTGATTTGTTGGTGTTACAAGTGTGTCGTAATGCTTCAGTCATGTTCATTAAGGACTAAATCCTTAGTTGGATCTAGAGGTGTTGTCAGTGGTCAAAAGTCTGCCCTTGACACGGTAAAAAGTAAATCAGATGAGTTCATAGAGGAACATTACCACAGAACCCATGATACTGTAAAATTCAAATATTTTCCTTTACACGTTATCTTTCCTCAGTAAACTGCTGTATATTTTCCTAGGAGTTTATTTTCTCTTTGTGTGAAATGTAGAACCAGATAAAACCAGTCTGTAATACTGATCCAAAGAAACTAAATACGCTTTCTTTAGTTTTGTTTACTAACGAAAGGCTTTCAGAGTTAACTATTTCTCAGAAAATCCCTGGCCATTCACTTATTCTGGAAACCACAGCAATTTCTTTATTACAGGATTTGGGGAGTACTTGAACTTACTCCTTTCAGCCTGGTTTCTAATCCCTTGACATCTCATAGCAAGCCCTGGGAGGGCAGTTTTCAACGAATCCAATCACATCCCCTTGATCCATGCCTAGAGGGAACCCTACCCTGGACAACAGCCTCAAAACTGGGGTAAACAGCTGCAGTGGAGATGTAGAAGTGTTTGCATTGTCCCTTAGCTCACTGGCCTCACAAAGAGCACAGAAAATCCAAATCCAGACAGATCTCTTGCCTTCATCCCACCCAATAAAGCCTAAAGCCATAGTGCTTTCCCATGCTCCCTCTCCCCTAGAAGGATGTGGTGTACGGGGAGCAGTCCCTGGTGAGGCTTGGTACCCCTCCAGCACTCCCAGCTTCCCAGATGCTCTCCCAGGGAGCAGCACCAGAGATGAGTTGGAACAGGGCCTGTCGTCAAGCATTGGATGTGATAATTGCACAGGGCAGTTTCAAGCAGGCCAGGAAAGAGCTACCCTTGGATTCAGCACCCTGTGCCATGGCTATACAGCCACCAACACCAACGATCTTTCTGTGAGAGGACAACACGAAGGTGGCTTTGGTTTATATTGCATGCAAGCCACACTCTATGAGTGCAAGATGTCCTCCTGTTGTCCCCCTTCCCATGTGCGTGGGCCTAGGTTGCCAAGATTGGTTATAGTTACAGCAGCTGCAAAGGTGTGCTGCTGTGCACGAAGGTGGCTTTGGTTTATATTGCATGCAAGCCACACTCTATGAGTGCAAGATGTCCTCCTGTTGTCCCCCTTCCCATGCGCGTGGACCTAGGTTGCCAAGATTGGTTATAGTTACAGCAGCTGCAAAGGTGTGCTGCTGTGCAATCTCTGTCAAGGATCTGACCATTTTTGTATGAAAGCCAATGGCAAATTCCGCATGCAAAGCAGATTCTCTAAATTATCACATATTTTTTCATGAAAAGGTCTATTTATTCTAGGCAGCTGTAATAGGGGGTGGGAATTTACTACATTTATTCAATAGATACAGTGCTCTTGAAAGTACTAATTAAATCCAGATGCAGCTTTCACAAACTGTTCCTTGGGGCTACATCACATTTTAACTTCTGTATATTATACATATATGCACATAAGTATGTGTATCTTTAAACACCCACAGAGAAACAAACACACATACACTGAGGATATTGTTGAACTGTGTATGTATAATCCTGATAAACTAATGTATATAAGTGTATGTCTTGCAAAGTTGAATAAATACTTGCGTGGTGCATGTGTGACTCGTTTGATATTATATACATTAACCCTGTATCCTGCCTCCAGCTGTGACCAATAGAGAAAGAATATTAGAAGCTCAGCAAGTATACAATGATCTTTTCCTAAAATACACTGCCACTGTCAAACATTACTGATTTAGGGACCACTGCATTCTGCTAGACAGACCTTTCTTGAATTTTTCTACACCTTAAGAACCCATTTTTACTTTTGTCCCACAAAAGAGCCTGTGGCAAAAAGTAATTATTATGACTTAAATGTTATGATAGAAAGAAGTCTAAATTTATACTGACGGATTTCAATTTTCAAAATTATATTTGAGATCAGATACAAAAATCCTAACCTACTGGTTACTGTCCTGATATTTATGACACAGCGAGACACAGTCAGACTCCATCCAAAGCAAAATAAACTATCTGCAGAACAGAAGTCAAAATGCCACAATGGAGGTTACTGCCAAGGGCAAGCTGGGTTCATATTTCTCCAAGGAGTGCACAGACCCCTCATGACTCCCACCCCAAGCTCCCATCCTGCCCATGAACCTGGGGGTAAACACTGGCCCTTCTTCCTTAAGCATGTTTTCTGTCCTTTTCACTGGAGTTTGGTGAATTTAGGTACCTTTTCTTCAGCAGTTTCTGATGAATCATCAGCCATTCTCAAGTTTAGTATAGTACAGTCTTGCAGCAGAAGTGCTGGTACCTTCTCTCATCCCTATCGTGGAACCAGAGACACCAGCGAGAGAAGAGGTGTGACAGGGCTGGTTCTTGCCTCCTGCCCTCCGCGCCATAATGGAGTTGTCAGCCAAGGACAGAGGATGCCAGATTATGTGACCTCTTAAAATTTGTCTTGCCTGGCTGGTCGTTAACAGTCAATCAGCAAAGAAAAAACCTCCTGCCAGAGCCTCAAGGCACCGATTAATTCCCGTACAGGTAGTATGTAGGGAATACAGTTTAGCACCTGTATTAGACTAATTTAATAGTGAAGAATCTATACACTCTAAAGCACAGCATCTGACTAATTTTAAAAGCCTAACTAAACAAAATGTAACGGTGAGCAGAATACTCACAAGCATTTAGCAAACAGCCAGTGGGTCAAAAAATTTGAAGCTCGTGTTTGGAATAATGAAGCCACCCCCAGTTGACTAGCCTAGAGAATTTTTTAAGAATACCCCCTATTCCAAAGTGCATTGAGACTGTTCACATAAAAACTAAATTTCAGTTTGCAGATTAAAGGATTTCTCAGTACCGAGGGATAGGCAGTCATTCATACAACTCCATCAAAATTAAGTAAGTCAGTTTGCAGCCTGTCGCTCTGAATGACCATCAAATGGTTTCGTGCTCTGCTGACATAAATCTGAATTTGTTACCAACTATGTCCTATGTTGCTGGTTTGATTTTTGTTTTGCTTTGGGTTTTTTTAAGTCTTTCCTTTGTATCCTAATATATAGTGATAAATGTCCCCTTAATCTGTGGAACAATCTTCATTTGCCTTCATGGCAGAGACCACCTTGAAGGAGCAAGTAAAAGCTTTAGTCATGGTTTCCATTTTTCCATTTGAATTCAATACATTCTAGTTAAATGGACAATTAATAGGTCACTTCCAAAACAGTAGTGTATCAGTTCTGGTTAATAAACAATCCCCGCAGTTGATAATGGGCCTATGTATTCAGCAAGTCCCTGTATACACTCAGCTCATCCACTAAATCCCCTTTCAGGTAGACAGGGTTATATGGGAAGATGAGCTAGAATGAGTCTATAAAAGTCAGTTTCATTCACTGCTTTATTTTTCAGTCAAGTGCTTTAAATGGTGTCCAGAAAATCTCTTGGAATGTGAGACAGGAGAAAAGACTGGCACATAGAGTATTGCTTTATGGCCATACAAAAGGGCAACTGACCCTTGCCCAGGCCTTTTCAATATGAAATGGTTCCTAAAGTTCATCTGCACAGTGAAAAATTGTGGTGAGGTCGCGTGTGGATGAGTAAAGTGAAAGTGGTGATTGGTCATGGTGCTGTCAGCCATTGTGGGAGAGCCGGGGCCATGTAAAACGCTCTGTGGGAAAGTGTCAGCCCCCTAAAGAGGTGCTCAGAAACTTGCAGCTCATTAAACTGCCAGCATTTGCTGCCTCACTTGTCAAGAATCATTCAACTTAGCAACTGCCCTTCTGAAACATTCATAAAATGCATGCACGTAGTCAAGAAGGGATTGAATGCAACTGTGATAAAAAGTATAGGCTAGAGCAGGCATAAGCTCCAATTTTCATTCGCATTTGCAAGGCAGTTTGTGTTTTTTCTCAACTTTGAAGGACCAGGATATGCCTCTTCTGTTTGTATTCCTGAGCCATAAACACATAAAATCATGAATACCCATTCTTACACTGTGGCACTCAAACTTCATAATCAGGGTTAAATTTAGATGTGGATTAAATGGAAGTCTGTGCCATGTCTTAATCTTGAACATATAGTGTACACTGGCCAAAATTCTCTCCAACTCACTTCTTCAGCTTTTTACATTATAATTAAAAAAAAGAAAAATAAATTAAACATGTGCATGCATTTGACTGATATGAAAAGAATGACTGTTTTATTTAAATAATGCTAGGGCTTCCTGAATCATAATTTATCCCTAAGACACATTAAAATGCTGCATCCCTTTTAAGATCTTTCAGCTCTTTTCTTTTCCTATTTGCAAACGTTTATTGAGACAGATTTTTAAAAGAGCTACTGATTTTAAAGAATCTTTTCTGGCAAAAACAAGGAGTTTTCCTGGGTTAGCTCTGTTTGGGTGTCTCAATGCCATTAGAAACCTCTCACAATTGCTCAGTGTACTTAAGTTTGGTAAATCTTTGGAAACCCTCTGAATGGGATTGCTGTGATTTTACTAAGGAATTAGCTGCTGCCATTGCATCACCAATTAGTTTTCCAGAACACATTAAATCCTGCTGCTCTGGTTTACAGAATAACTCAAGCATTACTGATGAAGCATAAAAACTTACTTGGAAAAGCAGTGGGGGATGCAGGGTGGTGACAGGACCCACCGCAGCACGCTGAGTAGAATGGCGGGGCTCGGAGAAAAAAGTGTTTCGAAAGAGCTGCAAAGAAAGCATAGATCTAATTGATTATCCATTGAGCTCTGGTGATATTCATAACAACAGTCCTCCAAAAAGTCAGTGTGTAAAGTCCTGCCCCACAAGTTCTTTCTCTTTTTTTTCAAGATGGTGATATTTTAAAGGCAAACAATGATAAACCAAGTAATTGCTCTTTAATTTAGCAAGGTTATTTTACATGTGTAGCTTAAACATAATAAGCAAAACTCTCAATATATTTATCATAAGAATGAAACTCTGCAGATTTGAAATTTACTTCTGTAATTGCTATAATTACGGGGTTTTTTCCTAAATATTGAGATTGAACACGTTGTTTAAATAATACGTTGTCAAAATCCTGGGTATAATGTATCTGAAAAAGTTATTTTAAATAACTCTAGTAAGCATGATAACATGGAAAAACAGAATCTAAAAGTACTGCTTATACTCCAATGCTATTATTAGTACTCAAATCAATAAGGACCTCAATAAATAAGAAACCTTTATTATTAAATTCTATAAAATGCAATGAGTCGATCCTGCTGAGCCCTACAGGCACAAACCACAGAGCCTGATTCTGCTGTACTGATGCTAAACTTCTTGTTGCTGGGAAAGTGCTCTGAATTTAAATAAACCACTTGCTGAAGAAGGTTCTGCTTCATACAATTAAAAAAAAGCTAAACAATCCCACAGAATTAGTAATATTTGGTAACATTTCTATGGAACTTTAACCACTGAATCAATCTCTATTATGTCTAAAAAGTGCTTCCAAATCTTAGAAAGGTCTTAATTACCTAATAATCCCCTATTTTTTTTCTATAAAGCTCCTGGGCTTTTCCATTAGTCTTAATTACCTTTTAACTTCTGCTTGTACTAGTCAACTGTGAAACCTGGACTATTTTTTTCTTCTGAAAACAGATACATCATACTTGTTAGAACTTCACGCTTGTAAAATGTGGTCAGTATCAAAACATTTATGTCACTTTCCTGTTTTGGTTTAGGTAGAAAATAAACAGCTCTATACCCTGTACTGTAGTTTGTCCAAATCGCTAGAAATAACCTGACTAATTTTTTTTAAAAAGTAACTGCACACAGATTTTTTAAAAAAAAAATAGGAAATCAATAATCAGGAAGAAAGACCGATAAATAGACAAATGTATCTAAGCCATCTTGTTAATTTTTAAAGGTTTTTCAACTAGAATTAAAACCAAAGATCACTCAAAATTAGGTTCTTTTTAGGGCATCACACGTTTTCTGATCATCAAATCTGCTGATATTCCAAAGCAATAAACTATTGCTGTAGCAGCCTAACTCTAGACATTTTAAAAATATTTATCCCTACCTTCTTCTGAATTCATGTAAGCTTAAGTGAAAATTTCTTCAACTGTAATTACAAATTGATAAGTATTTTATTACTACAGCTGTTCATCAACACTTTACTGTTTCTAATGAAATACTAATACTAATTAAATACTCCAAAAGGAACAAATTGCCTGTTTTAAGATGTATGCTTGCAAAACATTTACAAAAATGAATTATTTACATCAGGCATTAGTATTCTAAAGCTTCTCTTTCACATGAGACCATCAAATGTGGAACTGTATCTTAAGGAGCTCAGAAAAGTCAAGCACGTGCAGACAAATCTTACCCCTCTTACATATCCAAGGGGCTTCAATGCAGCTGCCAGGGTGTATTCAACCCTAACTGAAGCAGCACAAGAGACAGAGAAGGAAAACACCTGCCAGATGATCCCAACCACCCTCCTGAACATGAGATCTTATTCTTGATGTACATTTTATCTGGCACCAACGTTTTACCTGCTGCAGTTTCCAAACTCCCAAGTGAGGAGCTTTTCCTCCCCTCCTTGGGAGCCACATTCCTCACATCATTATCAGGTTTCCCTTGCAGTCATCCACTTCTAAAAATACAACTTAGCGTACAGAAGGTACTACACTCCATTTCTTTGCTTCCTTTTCACACTTCTCAAATATTCCTTGGCTGTCATAATGCCCTTTAATCATTGCCCGAGCACCTTATTCGGACCATACGATTTCTATCAGACATGCTGGCCTGTCCTTGATAATCCCTGTTACAGTTTCTTAAATCTCCCCACTTTCTTGCTCTTTCTTGATAATGTGGTGCTCATGATACGTGATACAGAAAGAAGGTATCTGGTTAAATCAGAACTGAATAAACCATAGCTTTAGGTAGATAGGATGCTCCTGCAAATGGAGAGGAACAGAAAGGATAGGTTTTCTCCACTCACTAAATCTCTCAACAAGCAAGCCACAAGCATCAAAGTCAGGAGATGGATCAGGGTCAAAACTTAAGACATTTTGCTTAAGGAAACACCAAACAAGCCACATATTTCCATGGATGTTGCTGGCAATGATTTAAACAGTCAAGATCTTGGCACTAACTCTGCTCAAGTTGATTGAAATAATGCTTCTGGCTTTCCTGTACATTTTACTTAATTCCCTCAACCAACTGCTCTTTTCTGCCTGCGTGGCCCATATCCCTTTAAGGCAGAACATTTGCTTAAGAAATCAGATGCAGGTGATACCCTCATATAACACTGAGCCAAGTGGTTTCTGAGACCATTTCTCAAGATTGAGTTATTCTAGGTTCTGTGAAATAAACATATGTCAAGTTTATAAACTTCTCTAATGTGCTCCAACTGCACTGATGCACAAGTTAATTCTATGTTAGGTATAACAAACTACATCCTCAGGGCATGTCTACTGAAGCCGTTGCACTCAAACCAACGTGTAGCACTTACAGAGTTATGTTAGTTAAAAATTTGGCATAATACACGGATACTCAACTCTACCTTAGGAGCCCGATGTAGAGAAAAATGTTAATGCTTCAACCTAACGCGTATAAGTTTTTATCTTTGATAGAAAGAGCAGAAGAATGCATTAAATGGCTTTCACTGTCTGCATGAAAGTGCATTCACAGAATGAAAATTGCTCAGAGAAAAATGTTATACTTAACATATTTCAGAATCATATTCAGAATCATACTGTGATTGTACCTGTAGGAATGACACAACACTCATCAGTGCTGAAGACAACATTCAGAAAGCATCAGCTATGCTTTTATTTTCTGGTCACATATATCATGGCAACTGTACCAGTATTTGTTGGTCAAGCAACCTGAAGCAAACACTGTTTGCTCTTTGCATAAGGCTGAAAATTGCTGAAATGTCCGAATATTAGTTCTGTAATCATTGGCCAGAATGAAGTTCACTGTAACTAAAAAGCAGCTGCTGCTTCCAGCCATGCAGAGTACACATTGACCATGGGCCAAAACCTATTAATTCGTATTCAAGACACCCAATTCTTTTTCTGCTTAGCATTCCGATTTAATTAAAACATAGACTGTGTGGAATTAAGCATTTCACAGGAGTGAGACTTTACAGGTTTAGCTTCACAGATTTATGAAAATGAAATATCAGAGGAGGGTATAAGTGCTTTTTGGCACTCCAAAAACTGTACTATATGCTTTAAAAGAAAATTTATCAGGCCATAAATATGAAAGGATGAAATGTCTAAAATGAAATCAATAACTTTTTTTTCCCACAAAAGATAAATTCTTTTGATACTATCACTGCATACAAAATTTTAGTAAAAATGCTCATTTACATTCAGCTTTGTGAATTCAAAGCATTTTACAATAAAAACAGACAATAACATTATTCTAAACATGCAAATGAACTTCAAGCTTATCCAGTAATAAAACTCAGAGATTAGTTTAGATCCTGAGATTTTAAAATTTACTGCCAGCTCTGAAGATGTCTTAAACTCAAAAGCTGTCCCATACTAAAATGTCACACCAATGGTGGAACTAGAAGTTCTCCATCTAACCGTTCACCATTTTGAGAGTAACACAGCCATTACATTCTCCAATTATTGCTAAGCCCACATGAGCTGCTTTCCACAGGGATGCCCAGGCTCCAACCCTGGCAGTCAAATTAAAAATATTACCACTAAAGCGATCCCATTTCAGCTGAGAAAATTGGGTGGTCTCCGCCCATGAAGTGTCCACAAGTAAACTACAACTTCCTACCTATGTCCATTCTTGGCAATGATTAAAGCAGGCTTTTGCAAAGCTGCAGGAAAGTTTCATGTCATGAAGAACTCCCTGCAGAGTCCAGCAGCGGCTGTGCCAGGTTAATGGTCCAGCTGGGCCACATGGCATCATTTCTGCTCCTGAACCACAGGCCCTGGGCCTCTCAATGAACCATGGTTCTGCCCCCAGCAGTTACTGAGTTTAGAGAGCAGCAGTTGTGCACCCCCAAAGCATTTCAGCCAGCTTTAGCTGGGAGCCCCTGGCCATGGAAGGAAGCAACAGCCCCTGCCATATCCCACCAAAGGCAGTCACTGCTACATGGACCTGGCAAAACTTACTGCAAGAGCATGGTACAGCATCCCCCAGAGCTGGCTTTCCTGCACTCCCAAAGTCACTGTCTATTCGCTTCCCATTCATTCCTGTAAAACACTGCATGAACACTCAAAGGAAGTCAAGCCAAAAGGGCAGCATACATAGACCAGTTTTAAAATACTGGCAAACATTTATAAAAAGGGTTTTGAAGTTCTAAAGATATATTTTGAAATCCTACACAAAACCAGATGCAAGAAATGGGCTTGCATTTTTACGTTGGGTCTCAGTGAGGCTTTCAAAAATTACCATAGTAGTCAGACCAAAAGGGTTTTTAAATGTGTTAACAGCACAATCATCATTTTCTTACATCTATAGCAAGGCAGTGGCTGACAGAATCACACTGCGGATTAGCTGAGATCACGTGAATCACTGCCTATCTTCAGAAGCTTCATTCACATGCCTTATTATAAAAAATTATTATAGATTATTATAAATTATTATTATTTTTATAAATAAGGCATGTGAATGTGCTTATAAATATGTAAAGGGTGAGTGTCAGGAGGAAGGAGCCAGGCTCTTCTCAGTGATGTCCAATGACAGGACAAGGGGAAATGGGAGCAAGCTGGACCATAGGGGGTTCCATGTGAACATGAGGTAAAACTTCTTTACTGTGAGGGTGACAGAGCACTGGAACAGGCTGCCCAGAGAGGTTGTGGAGTCTCCTCTTCTGGAGACGTTCAAAACCTGCCTACACGCGTTCTTGTGTGACCTGGTCTAGGTGATCCTGCTCTGGCAGGGGGGTTGGACTGGATGATCTTTTGAGATCCCTCCCAACTCCTAACGTTCTGTGATTCTGTGATTTATTAGGGCATGATTTTCTGCACGTGTATGATTGGCTTTCTTCGACCTGATGAAACCTTGGTGCCTCAAGCTGGTGAAAATGCACAGTCAGATTTCACTTCTGTGACAACACAAACCAACAACCAAACCCCACACCATCTGCCAAGACTCCACGAGTGTCAGCAGCAAAGGAGGCTTCCACCCTCCCCCTGCCTTGGACACAGCCTTGCTATTGGGAAGAAAGACAGGGATCTGGAAAGCTGTGGATTTACAGCTTTGTTTCTGGCTTTCTCTTTCTCCTTCAAGATGCCCATGCCACAGTGTGCCCCAGCACTTTCTGCTTATCTGTTCTTGTCAAAAGGGGCATTACCGTCACTTATGTCTAAAAAAGATCAGTGTGTTGTCTAAGCTCCCTGTCTGGGCCTCCTGTACAGCCAATGAGAACAGATAAGTAGCTCTATATAATGATTCATCACCTTAAAATAGACGTCTAAGCGGCAATTGTGTCATCCTCTGGAGGTGTCTCTCTGTACTGACTGTCGATTAGACAAGGTATTTAGACAACTAGATCAGACAAGACACCTATTCTTTATTAAACAGCTGAATTACTGTTACATTCTTCTTATCCTTCATAGTTAGTGTCAAAAGAATACGATCCTTTGTACAGCCATAAAGACTCTCTAAAAAGTGATAAAATTCAGCTATAAAGGCACAAAAGATATTTTTTTATTATTTTAACATACTACAGTGTGTGCAGAAATAATTTTCTCAAGCAAGGCAAAATAAGGGTCATATGCTGCAAGAGGACAATTCACTGGTTTTTCGTTATTGCACCCTAATTACAAATCTTACCATAGGCCAATATGCACCATTTATTGCAGTGGTATGCACTGATTAGCTACAATTTCCTGCCTGGACAAATCTTTACTTGCTGCAGTATTGCCAGTTCCAACCAGACAGAAGTCTCAAGATCAGCTAAACATTGGGGGATTGGACTAGATGATCTTTTGAGGTCCCTTCCAATCCCTAACGTTCTGTGATTCTGTGATTCTGTGTGATTGATAAAATGACAAAATAACCAATGGTGGATTCTTAAAAAAAAAAAAAAGGGGGGGGGTTCTTAGTCCTTTCACATTTGTACAAGGAAATACTTTTTCAGTGGAAGTATGAGATATTCACATAGTCACAAGATTCCAGGGGTGGGGACTTCAACAGCATCAAGTTTTCCAAGATTCATGAAGAAAAGGCAAAATCCTCTACATCCATACAAAACACCTCAAGAGAATTATGTGATATAACTTCAGAAAAAGGCAGCCTCTCAAGGGAAACTTTCATGAGCTTTTCAGCACAAAGCAACAGCCACTTACCCTCCAAGATGATGATTCACTTCAAAGAAATACAGCCCAAGTTACTGAAAATATTTAGGTGCCTAACTTTATAAGGATCAGGGTCTACGTATCTGACATTTGAAACAGCCTCCTACTGCTTTATAAACCTGCACTTGTTTTCGTTTTGAAAAAATTACCTTTCCAATTCTGCTATGGGTCATGATTGACCACAAAAGTACCATTTAGAAAAATGAGAGTAAGTTATTTTTCAGAGCTGTATTATACAAGAATGCATGACACCTTCAGTGGACAATGGAGGCAGAGGATTTGCCTTCCAAAATTCAGGGGAATTTGCTAATGCAAAAAGAAATACAGTAGAATGAAACCTGAAACCTGCACTCAAGTAAAGAACTTGCCTGATGAGATTAATCCTTATCACATTTGTGTGTTTTCTAAAAACATGAAAAATATACTACAAAATTCAGAAGACCAGCTCATTCTGCAATACAAAATTAATTTTACAGAAGTTAATCCACTAACTGCAGGCATAATTAATCCCACAGCTTCCCCTCAGTGAATTGCTTTTTTACAAACACCAGCACTGGTCTTCCTGCTGCAGCTTTGAGATCTTTTGGCAGGGCTTAAACCTTCCTAAGGACCAAAACTCGGGGTCCTCTTCCTTTCTCAGGGACAGCATAGCAAGAGTCCCCAGGGGCAGAAGCACTGCCCAGCCACTGCTCATACTCCCTGCTGAGCCCACACTGCCAGGCTGCTGTCAGGGTCGCAGTGTAGCTGGCACCAGTCTGGCCCTGGCAACCTTACAAACAGGACAAAGATTTGTCCTCTAAAAGCCATTTTGCAGCCACTCTTTTAAGGTATGCTCACAAAGTTAACTGGAAAAGATGCTGCACACAGTCTGTGATTTCTGATACAAAAAAATTGTCTGTCTCCCAAGACAAACTTCTAAAAAAAATGATGGTGTCTCAGTGCTCCTGCTAATCAGGACACAAGACGCCAAAGAGATCTCCCCACCCTAAAGAAACTTTCTATCCCCAGAAAGCACCAACAAAACAGGAAAATCCTGAGACTTGTTAGTCAGTTTGTTGTCTGTGTGAAGGTAGCATGCTCCAGAGGCTAGTGCGAGCCTAGAGGGGGCTGACATAAAACACTTGGCTCTTTCCTCTCTTTTCTTTTACTGAAATTAGTGTTACGTGTCGCTTGAGGACACACTCTGGCTGCCAGTTGGTTTGAAATCAATAATTCATAAGCATTTATTCACTAAGAAATGAGTTCAAAATGAAGCTAAGAAAATAATTTTAGTAATTCAAATATCTCCTGGTTGACATAAAGAAACACATGAGATTTCACTAAAAATGGGAAATAAAATACATTGATTAAGAAGACTATTACAGGATAAAATTACTGTTAACTCCTGAAGGGGAAAAAACTGACACTGGTCCAAAGAGTTAGCCTGCAGAGGAAAGCTTGGTTTTATTTTCCTGCAATGCTACCGGTTTTCTACACTACCTTAGGCAAGTCACCTCACTTCTTTTTGCCCCAGCTCCTTCTCTGCACAGCAGAAATCTCTCCTGTCTCACTGGCACATTGTCATGATAAACGCATGAAAATGTTAGGTGCTCAAATATTACAGAAAGTAAAGGTACATCTACATGACATAATGGATGTTTATTATTATAATTCAAATTCACATTTCTTATGTACCTGTTCTAATTACTTTCTTTTGTCTAATATATACTGTACTGTATTCTACTCTATTGTATTCTGATGCTTTAGGCAAAAATCCCACAACCTAAATTTTTCAGCAACTGTTGCAATGCAAGCATCTCACCAATACATTTGTTTCGTTGCACTTTTCAGTTTCCTTTCGCTGTTAAGTCTATGAAAATGCCAATATTAAAGCAGAAAGCCAGATTCTTGCCACATATATTCATGGTCATATTACTAATGACCATATTCAAGCTGTAAAGCACTTACTGTCACCCTCCTCCAGCACACATTACTTGAGAAGGGCAGAGATTTTCAAAAAACAATCTCAGGCAGCAGAGTAACTTTGCATTTAGCAAGGAGGTCACTTTGACCTGATGCCAACTCAGTACTTTGGGAAACCAAAAGTGTGGAGTGGACCTTTTTAAAGCATCCATGCTACAACAGACTGCATCTCAGGAAAATTATCTGGAAGATGCCATGTCAGAAAACACTGAGGCAAACTGTTAAATCTTCCAATTTACCCAGAAGATAATGATAGGATTGGAGTACAAGGAGAGGAACCAAATTCCAGATTAACAAGCAGAAATTGAGGACTTTCTCTTCATTTAAGATCCATTAGATTGCTAAGAACTTTTACCTGGAGCTTCCCTCATCCTGCAAGAGGCAGTGCAAGTATAAGCTGCATAGCTGGAAACACTGCTTTAAAACAGAGCATTTTTTAAAGTTTTTAGCCTGGAAGCCTGGACATCCAGTGTTTAAAAAGCAGAGCCAGACTCTGCACTGTTTTACCTAGTCTGGGCTACCAATACACACTGTATGCAGAGTTCTCGCAAAGCAGAAGGCAGCATTATGCATTTTTATCAAAGCAAAAAGTCTTAACAAAGAAGAATCAGGCCCATAGCACACATGTTATGAGAAATTCAGTTCAGTAAGACACAAACACAGCGCTCACTATGCCCACTGGAGCCAGTGAGCCCAGTTCACTGTTTCACCGCCAGCACTGGGGCTTCAAAGCAAGACGCCAGAAAGCCTGCAGGAATCCCAAGCTGGTATAAACCAAAATACCATTGCACAAGGCAAGTGAGTTTATCCTCTAGCAATAATGCTCCTGCTGCTTCTCCTCCTGAAGTTTTATGTAACATGCTGCTTCTCCATGGAGTTGTACTCTTAAGTAAAAACAAACTACATTAATTTTAAACACTTATTATTTGATTACCGTTAATTTCTAAAAACCAGTGTAACAATGGGAAGTGATTATTTTGATCTTTTACAGACAACATAAATATATTTCTTTCATGCCCACTCATTAGATGATGTAACTTATGGCGTGATACTTTTGAGAGTACTTTTTCAGTTTTTCATTTAGGATAATTGTGGAGGAGAACTCAAAATATGTATGCATATAAGCACTTCAAATGGTCAAACTAAAGTCTTTGAAACCTGTAATCATGGGGATGGAAACTTGCTGATAAAACTCTGCTGCTGGGGAGTTACAAAGGGAAAAGCTACCATGGCCAGATGTCACAGATCAGGAGTGCCATCCTATCCAATCTCCTTTGCAGCCACGGCCAGGAGTTTTCCAGTTTACAGAAAGAACTCAGGATTTTCATTCCAGTGCTTTTATGGAGTGTTAAAAGGCACCCCAAAAAAGGAGTGCTTTCTTCATGTCTCTCCTTGATAGGTGCTGTGGATGCCTTTTGGGTTTGGAATCATAAAAAGGTTCAGCCTATTCATTTCAGTCCCTGGTATGATTTTATTTTTCTTCCTTTCTGAGAACTTCAAGTGACCTCACCAGAATTTGGGAACTACATGAGCAATATAGATTGCTGATTCCATAAAACCTGGTATTTTTCAATTCTCTTTTCTACAGCATATTTTTTTTATTTCAAAAATCCTGGATTATACCAAGATAGTTTGTTAGAGCACTTTTAGGCCCCGCATGATCTTTAAAGCACTTGTTAGTTCAGAAAGACTAAAAAAAAAAAAAAAAAGCTTTATCATGTTCTATAGTTTTATTAAAGACTTAGACCAAGATTTTCCAAAATGCCATGTGATTTGGGGGGTCCACATAGGAAAGAGTTTATTGACCAAAAATCTTGCAAAAATCAGTGAATATTCACAGAAGTCGGTAAATAAAAACCCTTACCTAGTATGAACTCCTTAGTTAAAATACCTTCACTGCTCACTGAAGGCTAGAATTCTTATTCTGACAGAACACCCTTTCGCCCCATCACTGCACAAACAAGCAGCACAGCACACAGCCTGACCACCCCAGCCTTACTCAAATGCAAGTGTCCAGTCTGAGCAGTTCCTCAGCATACAAGAATAGACTCCTTAGAAACCACAAATCTGGCTCAGCAGGACAGTTCCAGTCTAATTTACATTTCTGAAAGTTGAGTCACCTAAGAGCCCTCATCACTTTAAGATATGTAAGTCAGATCAGAATCAATAGATCTGTTAGAGTACATACATCTTTGTTGTACATCATCTATATTCGCAGGACTTTTTTTCTGAGTGTATAATGCATGAGGAAACCTAGTATTTCTCACTGCTCAAATGTAAGAGCCTGGCACTTTTGCCCAAAGCTCCCTCTGAAATCCCTGCGAGCCGTGGGATCACAAGAAACACAGGGACAAACACAAAATCACTAGGCAGACCTGCAACACTCTGCTAAGTTCATGAGTACCGCTGCAGGCTGATCAAAGAAAGAATTAATCCTGGAAACAAGCATTTGAAAAACTCCACATTCAGAAACTTCTCTAATACCTGGGAAAAGCTTACCTGCAGCCATGAGTGCTGGGGCATCTTCTATTTTCTATCTGTAGCATTTCCTATAGAGGTTTTTTTTGGAGGGAGAGGTGAAGAATAAGTACCTAATTCCAGATAAATTATACTTGTCCTATTTCCTGGCCTGGCCTATAGTTAGTTAAAATAAACATGTTTTAATAATGGATTTGCTTAACACCTACTGCAGCTGAGGTCTGAAATATTCCAAAATGTTAATGTTGTTTGACCCCCTCCTGCCTACCTTTAAAGCACACCACGCTAAAGGATCAAAAACTGTTTTGGATTTTGCAGAACAATCTGTAGGATTTAATTAAAGTAAAATTATGCTTGAAAATAAAACAACTGTTAAGAATTCCAGTGCTAAAATGAGCCTTTGGGCTTCATACCTTAAAGCCTTACCTCAATAAATATGATTGTCTGATTTTCATTTTAAGTACATTTAAAACTTCATGAACACATATTAAAATTTAAAAGTCAGCACACAAGACTGAAATAAATTGATAAATTACAGCAGAAAGACAAAATACAACACACATGCTGAGTCTCATATGGAATATTATGAATTAACTTTGAATTCAAGCAGTCCGACGACTGACAAAGTGCTCATTCCTGAAAACGCTTTAAAACGCTGTTCATCCCCAGATAAAACACATTTGCATGAAAACCGGCACGTTCAAGAAACAAAACCTGATTTGCGGAACTGTTTGTTTCTGATTCTGTGGCACAGTTTACCGCGGGCCTGTCGCGATAGAAAGTCGCAGCCGCCGCCGCCCTCCCGGGACAGCCGCACGGCGGG
>NW_010188398.1:0-266 GCF_000695765.1 Mesitornis unicolor | reverse complement strand
GGGGACCGGGGCGGCCCGCCGGGGACCCGGTCAGGCCGGCACAGGCCACACACGCCTCCCACCTGGCTTTTCCTTCCACACTGGACCGAAAGGCCGATTACAGATCTTTTACGCAGATTTTTTTTTTCACCCCTGGTTTCCAGAAAATTGCTTGCTTTGCTTGAATTATATTTTCTTTTGGTAGGAAAAGCCCGGTTCCTGGTCCCTTGCTGTCCCCCAGGGGACGAGGGGCACCTGGGGAGAGGGCTGCTGGTTCTCACCAGCTA
>NW_010188397.1:0-4258 GCF_000695765.1 Mesitornis unicolor | reverse complement strand
AGTAAACCTGGTAATATTGGTTTATCAGCTTAAACAATCAGCAGCTAATTAACTGTGCATTTAACAACTAGGTAATAAAGTTTCTTCCCAGGGAAAATCAGATTGGAAAAGTCAACATCAGCTTAAACACGATTAACTTCCTGTCCCACTGCTGGTGAAGCAAATCCAATTGACTAAATAGTTTAAAGGGCAGTTTTTAATTATTTCACACACTTCCAAAGAATCTAACACTACATGCCCACAAATATGGTAAGCTGCTCTACTCAGGTATACACAGACTCCAGCAACACAAAACACCACTTAAATCAAACGGACAGAGCCTTCTTCACATGCTCACCAACAGCCCGTCTCGTAACTTGGATTGCAGAAGCCTCCAAGAACATTAGTGGAAATCTTTACAGGAGAGAAAGCCCATACAGCACATGAATAACATGCACCAAGTATCTTTCAGATTTTTCATTACTTCCCATTTCTAAAACAACCTCTAGGAGACAAACAGACAACAAACAAACTCTTCTGAGTAAGCTTTACATACTTCACCTTGTTTCAGCCAGCACACAAACACCTAGGAACACGCACACACAGAGTACGCAACAATCTAGAGATCTAAAGGGTTTCACACAGCAGAAAATGAGGCAATCCAGAAGTAGAATTCAAATGAGCAGGTCAAAGTGTATCAATGGAGTGACAGCTTTGCTGCCTTCTTACCACTTTTACCCAATACAGTAATTAAAAATTGAAAATTCAAGTTGTCCAACTTTAATTGTTCAGCACCAAAGACAACAATCTCTTTTCATCTACAACATGGATTAAAAAAAAAAACCAAACCAAACCAATTAAATACTGCAAGGAAACAGTTTCAACCAAACCAGCTGAGAATTGCTAAATGACTGCTGACCCACAGCATTATATCCTCAGGTTATGTGATTCTCCAAATTTGGGTTGGCTGGAAGACCTAATCTGCATAACAGTAACCACAGAAAATGGCTTCCCTTTAGTGTCCTCAGTATGCACATCCCTTCTCCCACACTGGCCAGCAGTGCACAGCCAGCCTGTGCAAAGGATTAGCATAAGAAAAGAAATCACTGAGAAAATCCACATGCTCCATTGACCAGACTTGTTGACCTGCTTCACCTCAGATACAAAATCGACTTGTTTTTCCAAGGAAAACACTTGTTGACTTTCAAAGTTTATAAACACTTACATTTGTTTATTTAATATTTATGGTATCAGACATCCCTAGGGCAACTCCCAGACCCAAACAGTGAATGTGAACAACTTTCACTGCTGTAGGCACAGACATTGCATGTGCTCACCTTCAAATTCAAACTCATGCACATGTCTGGTGGCAAAGAATGGGTCTGTCAGGACCCTTCTCATTTCAGAGCTACCATGTTCATCACCAAATCCTCCCATCAGCAAGCTCATGGGCTCTGCTGGTACAAGACACTGCTGCATTCCACTAAAGGCTCTGCCCTTACTCTGGGATCAGCCAAAACGGTATTGAGTCAACAACTGTGAGACAACAGCTCCTGCCATGGGCACCACCACTGGAATCAGACAGGAACTGCTACATGGAGAAGAATATTTTGAGAGGTAGTGAGAATGAAAATAACCCCCAGTTCATGAAGAGGCCAACATCTTCCTCTTATTTGCAAAGGACACAAAGGCCAAGGGAACCCACTCCAATTTTTCTCTTCTAGACAAACTCTTCTAGCCATAATAAAGTAAAAAACCATCATTTATTTTTGGAAATACGTATATTGGGTTCCTGAAAAACACACTGATTTTTTGGTATAAACACATTAGCGTTTGACGTGTTTGTTTTGAAATAGGGGAAGCTGACTGGAATCATCCCCACAAATGTGGTCTGACACTTCATGCAAAACAATGCATTCACACAGCAAAATGACATTTCCTTTTCAGAAGTTCTCAAAAGAAACAGAAGCCCCAGGGGAAAATGGCCAAAGTAGCACTATTCCCCTTTTTGTCAGATTTCCTCCACTCCCTCTGGGATCTCCTCCCCAGCCAGTAAGTCACCACTGCAATCTTTCTCCCTTAAATTCAATGACATCATCATTTCCCTCACTTTGCATTACAGAAAAACAGACTATTAACAACTGGGATACTGATATTTCACAATCCATCACCAAACGGCATAAAAATACTGCAACATCCAGCTTACAGATTCTAAGTAGTAAAACAATTCCCAGTATTTCTGCTGACCTGCCTCAGATGCTCTTTGTTCCTTCAGAAACTTTACAAATATACCTTAAACAAACAAATCCCAGGTTAAGACCACAAGCAGAAATACTGAACAATAATGTGCTTCTTGTAACGGACTAATATTTCTGTACATTGTGTGTGGTATTAAATCCACATTAACACTTGCGGTTCTGTCGCTTCCCCAAAGAACAGGTTTTACAAAATGCGCATTGCCAGGCTCTCATCCTATTTTACCAACCTCTTTGTAATCTCACTCTATGCCTTTAAATGAATAAAATTTTGATTCTTCCAGATGGCTCCAGTATGTTCAAACATGAGAAAACCATCCGCTGTACAAGGATACACACCCTGGTACGGCACAAGCAACCTCCGGTAAGTTTCATAAAAACAAATAAGTCCAAGCACAGGAACTATCTGCTTGCTCTTTTATCATGAGCAATACATAATATTTTACTTCCCAAACAAAATAAATTGTATGCTCAAGGGTAAGCTAATTTTGCAAAACTAGAATAAAAGACATCTGTGCACCGGGGAAGAAATTTCAGGGTTCTAAATAAGCCCGTGCAGGGCATTTGTACCTGTTCTGTAAAAAAAAGGTACCTATCCCGTGCTCAAACCTTAAATACTTCAAATAGATATTCTTTTAAGAGTCTTGGAAACTTACTCATCCTGTTCTACGTCAAAGAGTAATGCTTGGTCACCACTGGATAATACACTTTAAGGTTATAGTTCTTTCTTGAAGTGAAATAGCATATATTATGCTTCCACCTTCTTGCCTTCTCACTTATTCCTCTAAATCGCATTCTTACCAATGCCAGTGTCAATCAACACAACAAACTGGACACCCAACCTCAGCAGAGGCCATCCGAGCCTCTGTCCAAAGTGCTGTTTTCTGCACCATCTCGTGCAGAAAGTACAGAAATGTAACAAAAAATGAGTGGCTCCCATCACCTCCTTACGATTCAACAGCCATCGGTCCAGACTGGAGCAGCAGTTTGCGATACAAGACGCATTTTCAGGGGAGAAAGAGATGGGATGCATAGTTTACAAAAGGAAAACAG
This sequence comes from Mesitornis unicolor, assembly GCF_000695765.1. Taxonomy (NCBI): domain Eukaryota; kingdom Metazoa; phylum Chordata; class Aves; order Mesitornithiformes; family Mesitornithidae; genus Mesitornis; species Mesitornis unicolor. The sequence goes on along the minus strand of NW_010188397.1, from coordinate 971 downwards.
TAACATACATGGGCACGCACACATCAGTTTCAAAGGTTAATTGACCTTTTTCTCAAGTTGAAGCCATTGCTCAGAGCCCAACCACGTCATGGATCTTTCCTTACAAGATCTCACACTGCTATCTTTTGCTCATCTCCCCGTTGCAGTTTGGCAGGAAAGCTAACCAAGACGATCCTCCAGCTAAAACCATTTCCACACACACACACACACACATACTCAAAACGCCTGGTGGGCACTCCTCCATTTCACAGTTCCCTACCGTACGGATGTCGCTGGCAGAGCACTCTTCACGACCCAAGCAGACCCACAGACGTCCACTGCACCTGAAAAGGTCTGACAAGGCACTAAAAGGGCCCCACTAAATCCACCACAAAGGACAGCCCACACAATGGAGAAGAGGGCCAAGCACAATGCCGGACGGCAGCTGCACGCTAGCCGAGGGCACACAACGCCGGTTTTCCCCACGCCTGAAAAGCACGGGAAAGGTGCACACAGCCTGAAATCCCAATTATCCATTTTTTCCACCACAAATTATTTCTTGGTCGTAGGCGAATTTATCCACCTCGGAGGTGACCAGAACGCGTGCTATTAATCGCGGGCGAAAAAAAGAGAAGAGGGTAGGGGGAAGGGAGCCACAAAACAAATAAGAAATATCCACCACGAGCGACCCGCGACTTTTTTTATTCGTTTTTTTGGGGTTGTTTTTTTTTTAATTCTTTGCCCTCCCGGCGAGCCCCAAAGTCCCCTGAGGCAACGCCGCGCGTGACCGGCCGCTGGCGAGGCTGCCGCGCGCCCCCTCCCCTCAGCTCAGCTCGCCCCCTCCCCTTACCCACCCTCAGCGACGCTTTCGCGATACGCGGGGCGCTATCGCGACACGAACCCCTCTCCCGACACCTCCTCCCCTCAGCTTTTCCCCTCCCCGCACTCACCTCGCTCCGCCACGGCGGGGGCCGAGCCCGGGCGCCCCTACC
>NW_010188396.1:2538-2816 GCF_000695765.1 Mesitornis unicolor | reverse complement strand
GGGTTGGTTTCTTTATTTTTGTAAGAAAGGAAAAGAAAAAGTATTTATACGTAAGAAATCCGCTCCTGTGCTTGTTCAACAAGGACTGGCGGCGGTGGGGACACGCTAGTGACTCCCTACAGGTACAAGAGCGTCTGCTCTGGCGGCAGGCGCAGGGTTGGTTTTCCTAAGCGATGACACAGCCGCCCTTCTCCTTGAAGGGGTTCTTGTCCTCGGGAACCCCCTTCACCAGCGGGTCCTCGCCCGACCGCTCCTCGATGTAGTTCTTGATCTCTTCG
>NW_010188396.1:0-2518 GCF_000695765.1 Mesitornis unicolor | reverse complement strand
AAAGAGCATAGAAGTAGCTGCGTTAAGGCCGGAGCTCACCGTGCGCATCCCAACAACAAAACAGCGAATTCACATCCTCCTTTCTTTTATTTACCTTCCTATGGAATATAAAAAAATCTGACCACAGAGCCAGCACTAAGCATGTGCAGACTCAACTTCCTTCCACTTTTTCACAGCCCGATATTTTCAGAGCATGAGAGTGTCACTGGGAAGGGCAGTTGTTGCATAGTTAAACTTCAATTTTTTTAAATAACTAGTACAGTTTTATTAAGCTGTGAATCACACCCTCCCTCAGCATCAGCATGACTTGGGTTCAGGATCAGTAACTTTCAATTCAGTTTCAAACTATTTATGACTTGATGTGTTTTTCCCAGACAAAACATTCAGTAATGTATTTTTTCAGCGGTAATACAAATTGTCACCTTACATTTCTGTAATAGCAACCATACGTCTTGAATGGGAGTAAAGATTTGACTAGGAAACACAATTTACATACAGGTTACCTGGGGTTATTTTGAACAACGGTTAATAACACAGCCTGTTGTGTTATGAGAGGACATAAATATGCATGACACTTTGCATGATATTCACAGCAAACTAGCACTGATGTAGTTAAGCCTGCACAGAACCCGCCTGAGCAGAAGAAATGCGTTTAGTTTGTGTTCACTGAGACAGAAGCACATGTAACACATGTGTCTGCAGAGCCTGAGGGTGCACCAGCAAATCCCGCCAGCTCCAGAGGATCCCTGTCCATGCACATCTCTCGTTTCCCTTCCCTGTGTCAGCAGAAACTGTCCTCCAGTGCTGGAGTACCTGACATGCCTGAGGACACACTCTGGGCTCTGTTCCCTCCTCCTCCTTTCCTACCGCAGTCCCTGCAGGGCACAGCGGTGCAGAGTCAGCAGCAGGAACCAGCTGTTGGCCGAGGTCACTGGATGACGAGTATTTCTAATTTAAAGCCCCTTGTCATCTTTGTTAATTATATTTTACTCCATAGGTAAAATTATGACAAGAGAACAAATTAGTTTACCTGCTGTATCACAGACCAACAGAGCATGGCCTGTGCAAAATTAAGCTTTAAGCCATGAGAAAGAACTGAGTTAATTCCCAATTAAACTGTGCATAAAATAAGGTCTCCCCTCTAGCTGCCTTACAGCAAATAATTTGGACCTACAAATCCCAAGACACGTTCTTTGCAAACCATTCAAATTGGACACCTTATGCCATAGAGTAAAAGTTGTGCTCCAAAGTGTATGCAGGACTGGGGTTTATTTTACTGCAGTCAGCACTGTCAGGATCTTTTCCACATATAAGAAAAAAGTCTTCTTAAATACATATCCAGACATTTTTATTAATTCAAAAAAATATTCAAAAGGACATTTCTCTTTGTGCTTTAAAGGTATAGGAAAGGGTCAAGAAAACTTTGGCTAAACGTTTTTTACTTTTGGTGACACCAGAAGTCTGCATTCCACTGTCCCTATAACAACCATACAGGAACCAAGGGACCATGACAACTACAACACACATTTAATTCTCACAATGAAATATATGTTAGGATGCACTAGTAAATCTGAAGATGTTGTCTGTGCTTACTACAAGTGATTTGAAAATATCCATTTCCCTAAAGCGATCAGGCTTTTGTTTTATTCTGAATATTTAGGCAAAGATTTTAAATTATTATTAATATCGTTATTGTTATTGTTATTACTATTACTATTATTAAGAAAATCAAAATCTGTACATTCTACAGAGTATATTTCAGTTGCTTGGGAACTCTCTGAGGGATGATATAGGTATCTATAGTACTTGGATGTGGAGCCGTCAATATTGCTGGAGCTTTAGACTATGCCATAACATCTACAATCACTGATACCTAACTGCCAGCTAAACCGTAACTGTGGCTTTCTTATTTCTGGGCTAAACACCTAGACCTGCAATATAATTAGTGTGGCTAACGCCACTGATTCCTACATGTAAATGTATTTTGAGTCCTAACTAGAAGCGTTTATTTAGATGTAGTTTGCTTCTGCTGGCATGCATTATTAAAAAAAAAAAAAAAAAGAAAGAATATTAGTTTTAGCACGGAGCAAGATCAGTTTTGAATGTCTTTCCTCTATAGAAAATGTGCAAAAATACAAAATTTTCACTGGAAACTACTTCACCTGCTGAAAGGCACAATCCGTGTGAACGACTACAAGCGCAAGGTTTCTATGGGACAAGGCTGGTTCTGCAGCAGGAACCCTTTAGTTCCTGCTCTTTGCCCAGGCAGCGCACCCCAGGTGAAGTGGGGGAGCGGGCGGCCGTGGCCGTGCGGCTTCACCCGCATCCCGGTCGGGTGCGGTGGGAGACGGGACGGAGAGCAGTTCCCGCCAGCACAGCACCTCCTCACCCCGCACTGCCAGATCCCGAGGCGTTTTACGGAGGGTAACTGAGCTCCTCCTCCCTTGCCAGGCAGGGCTGCCTTGTGTTGGCACTGGGCTCCAGGGACCTGCAGGGGAGGGGAAGACAAGTGGTGTCC
>NW_010188395.1:361-953 GCF_000695765.1 Mesitornis unicolor | reverse complement strand
CCCCCAAAGGCTGCGGTGTTCCCAAAAGCCACAATGTCCCCAAGGGCCATGGTGTCCCCAAAGGCCACAATGTCCCCAAGGGCCATGGTGTCCCCAAAGGCCCCAGTGTCCCCAAGGGCCATGGTGTCCCCAAAGGACCCTGGTGTCCCCAAGGGCTGTGGTGTCCCCAAAGGCCACAATGTCTCCAGGGGCTGTGGTGTCCCCAAGGGCCATTGTGTCCCCAGGGGCTGTGTTGTCCCAGAGGACCCCAGTGTCCCCAAAGGCCATGGTGTCCCAAAGGACCCTGCTGTCACCAAGGGCCGTGGTGTCCCCAAGGACCTCGGTGTCCCCAAGGGCCATTGTGACCCCAGGGGCTGTGATGTCCCCAAGGACGCCGGTGTCCCCAAGAAATGTGTTGTCCCCAAGGGTTGTGGTGTCCCCAAGGGCTGTGGTGTCCCCAAGGGCCACAATGTCCCCGAAAGCCCTGGTGTCCCTAGAGGCCATGGTGTCCCCAAGGACCTCAGTGTCCCCAAGTGTGGTGGTGTCCCCAAAGGCTGTGGTATCCCCAAGGACCCCAGTGTCCCCAAGGGCCATGGTGTCCCCAGGGGCTGTG
>NW_010188395.1:0-285 GCF_000695765.1 Mesitornis unicolor | reverse complement strand
GGTGTCCCCAAGGGCCGTGGTGTCCCCAAGGACCCCGGTGTCCCCAAGGGCTGTGGTGTCCCCAAAAGCCACAATGTCCCCAGGGGCCGTGGTGTCCCCAAGGGCCCCGTGTCCCCCACGCTGTCCCCGTCCCCGCACTCACGCGGTTCTCCACGGTGCCGCAGTGGTGGCGCCGCGGGTTCCTCTTGCTGCAGCTCGTCTGCACCAGGCTGAGCCGCAGCTGCACGAAGGTCCCCGAGGGGTCCTCCTGGGGGGGACACACGGGGGGACGGGGACACACACGGG
>NW_010188394.1:0-5305 GCF_000695765.1 Mesitornis unicolor | reverse complement strand
TGAACGTATCAAGGCACTGAGGGTTCAATTTTTAAATTTCTGTGAAATTCTTTTGGTAGGCAGTCCAACATGAGAACTGGGCATCTTCTGATGGTGCATGAGTGTGTTTGCAGTCCAGAAATTGAAAAGTATTGTATGAAATTTCCATGAAGAAACTCTCTTCTTTCTTCTGTATCCAGTAACTAATCTTTACATTTTAATGCCCTACGATATCTTTTTACTGCTTTCACTGCTCTCTACTTAGTAACAGAGTTAAGGTGTGTGCGATATCACAAGATCTGTTTACATGTAGAATCTTTAGCCTTTACAGTGTGACTAACTTCTCTAAATCCATTTATGTAGTTTAACAGGTTTTTAAACCATTTCTTTTCACTGAAAATATTTCAGAGATGACAAGCATCACTGCACAGCTCTGGGGATATGATTGGGTTTCCAATCTCTATGACCCTGCATGATCTGGATTGTCCATCATAAAAATAATGCAAATTTTATTTGTTTGCTTGGGTTTTTAATAGTTAATGGTTTAAAAAGTATTAGTTGAAAAGACAGGAATATGTTTTTCATTAACAGTACCTGGCTCCAAGTGTAGCTTCTCCATTTTCTGTTTGGGAAAGTAAACACAGAAAGAGGATTTTATAAATGTATTTTGTAACACAGAATAATAGTAACCCCCCCACCCAAGCCCAACATTGAAAACTATACAAGTTCACCAACCACATTTAGCACTATTTTCACCATCCACTGGAATGGAGTATTTGATAGAGGTAATTTTTCTGCCACATTAAAGCCAACTCAAAATAGCAGGCACTACTGTGTTCTTTATCTAACTTGGAATTTTACAATAAAGTATACAGTAAAGTATCTTGGTGTACCACATCAACTGCAGAGTGAAAAAACACACCCAACTACTACTGGATATAATCAGCAGGATAAAGAAGAAACCAGCAGTACAAGATCATTTTGATTTGCCACAAATGTGGAGGAAGTATTGATAGCCGACTGAAAAACAGGGAAAAAACCAGAGTGTTCTCATTTGACAGACTGTGTGCTGAGCAAGATCACTGTTATCTTGGATTCCATTACAATGGTATATTACGGCCATTCTCTTTTCCGTAGTATGAGCAGAGTGAACAGTGATAATAACAATCTGAAGTACAGCTATATTTTCATTTTACCTTCATTTCAATTAAATCAGAAGAAGAGGCATCTAAATTGTTTTCAATTTCATCATAATCTTCCTAAAAGAGTGAAAAAATAGTTAGAGTAAAAAAGGAATTCTAGCATTTCTTACAAAAAGTAACGTTAGCTTACGAAGAAAGATCACTGTATTCAATTTCCCCTGGCAATAATGAGAGAAGTATTTTCCAGTATTTGACAGATCTCCATTGCTACTTCAGATTGTGACCCAAGAATGAGAAGCAGCAGGTAAATATTCTTGATGATTAAATCCCTTTCTCCGGTTACCTTTCATTTTGATTTCAACATAACACTGTCTATTTCAAAGTTACTCTTATTTAGAGAGGAAATTTATGCCACATTTCTGTGGTTATTGTACATAACATGTTTTTCCATTTTTCTACTTTTTTACTGGTTTTAGTTTCTAACTGAAAAGAAAACGAAGTCAGAAATTAAGCTGACTTAGGTTTCTAGTTTTCTGAAAACAAAACACATCCCTTGAATCTTCCTTCCCTAAGAGCTGCTGGTAACACTCAACCAAAGCTCAGCAGGTACCCGATTCACAACAGCTCTAATTTACAGAACACCAGAAAGTTGCCTTCAAGGATAACTGGATGTTCTTGTTATGACTCTGTTTACAGAAGGTAAATGCTAAAGGGTTGAGACTGACATCATTGGCCTAAAATAAAAAATACATAAGAAGGCAAGGAGGGATAACACATTCTGTTTGGAGAGTGAACAGCCTAAAATAAATTAAAAAACCCAAGGATCCAAGGAAGTACATCTGGGGAGTGAATGTAACGTACAGATCACCCTGTTCATTCAGTAGCACAGGACTGTGCTGTCTGTAAAAGACATCACAAGTTGCTCTAAAAACTAAGTCCAAAGCTTGGCAATGTCAGAACAGGGCAATACAGAATACATAAATATTTTCTTGTTTCATTAATCTCTCTAAGAAAACTGTACAACTTAAATTCTTTACACCAGAGCACCATTTCTGCAGAAAGTATTTCCAAATTACCTGCAAGTTGAAAACTGATTTCTCTTTCTCCATATATATCAAATCTAGATGGCTGCATACATGCATAGATACACTTAAGCACACATGAATGGGAAGAGGGAAAAGCGAAACTAATACATTACTTTCAATTCCAGGCTTCTTTCACAGCAAGCAAAGATATTACTGCAAGGTAAAGAAGGCTGTGACCTGTCTACCACGAACATGTCAAGCATCTGATAGGTCCAAGAACACTGACCACTTGAAAAGCAGGACATGAAAGCTGTTCATGTAAAACAGAATCTTTACCACACTCATGTCCTATATTCTTTTACACTCAAGTAGCTTGTTCACATGCTCATATACTTATTAAATACCTTCTAAAAATTTACAAAGACCTCTAATCACTTACCTCATTTTCTGTTAGCTGATCTGGAAGTTCTTTCATTTCTGCTTCGACATTGTCTTTATTATCAGACAGAGAATCAAGAATATTATCAGGACTATAGTCTTCTCCACAGTCTACAGCGCTGCCATTATCTATTTCAGCTTCATCTAACACACTAATATCCATCATGTCAATATCTTGCAAGGTATCCAGACTTGCTTCGATATCTTCCTACAGAAAGAAAAAGGACAGATGTGTATTTATTGTGGGTTAAATGATGCATATTCTTAGTAACAGCAATCATGATTTCACTTACCTGCCCATCTCTAGAGTTTTCTTCTAGTCCATTGTCTTCAACACCTTCTTCTTCTGGTTTTCTTCCTAAAAATATTATCATTGAAGTGAGATCTCGCACTACAACTTCATAAAATGTGTACTCTTTACTGAATTATCTATTCAACACTGAGTTTGCTTCAAAAAATCATCATTAAGGCCCTGATCCAGAAGTCCAGGTCTGCCTGGATATAACGGAGAATGACCTGTCCCTCGATAAAAGCGAACAGCACGAGCATGAACTAGAAGTAGCACAGCTACGTTTTCCAACGGCTCACACCATCTCAAAGCCCCCAACACTTCAATATCTAAAAAGACACCACAGTTTAGGATGGTATTCTATTTAAAAGAAACACTATCGTTGTTACAAAAAAACCCCCAGCACATTTAAACTATTCAATAATTAAACTGATTTAGAACTAGTAAGTCTTCACTTCTAAGAACTTGTACACATAGATCAAGTCATGACATCTGTCACCAGCAAACTTATATTGCTATTCAAAACCAACTGCTCTTTCTGTTTTGTTACCCCTTTATCTTAAAGCAAACAGCTTAAAGGCAAGTTTCAGGAAGTATCTGAACTGAAACTCAGAACTGGCTATAAACAATTCAAATAAACCAGACACAACACAGCCTATAGAATATTTAATGTTTTTGAGGCAAAACATACTTCAGTCACTAATGAGCTATTTCAGAACAGTTTATTTTCAAAGCAACAGTTATAAAATGAAATATGATACTAACAAAAGTTGTACACATTCGTTATTTGTGCAACAATGGTTCTAATTATTTCTACTGTAATTTCTTGCATCTAAAAATGTATCCCAATGAGGATGGAGGTTCAAGGGCTTCTATGAAAAAAACGGAAATGTCTACAGTTACGGCAAGGAAATCAGTACCTGAGGAGTTGTGGAAACACCTTAATATACATTGGCAGAGATGTCCACAGGAGTTTACACTGTAGCTGCTTGCTCTGTACCTGACAATTCTGCACTAATGGTCACAAGAACATACACACCTGAAACATATGGTCTCACCTACATGTTTCAAGACTTGCTAGCAGAAGTATGGTTAGGTGTCAAACTGTCATACTGTTATTGCTCACTGATGCAACAGAGTTTTACCCTTTTCCATAAAGGAAAAAGTATCTTTTTTAAAAAATAAGACTAATGAAACAGAAGAAATTAACATCATATGTTAAGATCTAGCTACACGGAAACAAAATAATTGTATTTGTCCAGACTCCATACCTTTGCTAGTTCTTTTTGGCGTTCTTTTGTTGGTCAGTTCTGAGGCCATGGGAATTTCCTCAGGATCTCCTCCTTCATCCTCAATGGCCTATTGGAGACAGCAGCACAACATCTATTGTTTGTTGGTGTGCATTTGTACTGGTTTTGGATGGGACAGAGTTACATTTCTTCATAGTTCCTAATATGAAGCTATGTTTTGATTTGTGCTGAGAACAGCGTTGATAACACAGAGATGTTTAAGTTATTGCTGAGCAGCACTTACACAGCATCAAAGCCTCTTCTGCTTCTCACACTGCCCCACCAGCAAGCAGGCTAGGAGTGTACAACAGGCTGGGAGGGGACACAGGCAGGATGGCTGACCCCAGTGGACCAAAGGGGTATTTCATACCATATGATGCCATACTCAGCACCAAAACTGGCGGGGGTGGAAGTTGGTGGGGCTGCTATTACTAGGAGACTGGCTTAGCATTGGTCATTTGATGGTGAGTAATTGTTTTCTTTTAAATCACTTGCTTTTCTTGGGTGGTTTTTTCTTCTCATATTCCTACTATCTGTTGGGGGCTTTTTTTGCCCTTCCATTTAAAAAAATTATTAAAATGTCTTTATCTCCACCCACGATGTAAAAAATGTCTCACCCTAGTTCAGGTCACACCGCTAGGCAACTGTATCAGCCATCAGAAACACTGAATAGTAAGGTGGTATAACACAACCCCACAGCCAAAACAAGCTACAATTGAGGAACAAAGTTCATCTCATCTCTAAACAAGGCTCGCTGCTCAGCAGAGAAGTGCTTTATCTGCATAAAATTGAGAGTGGCCACTACAAGCACTCAGTACAGTACTTTTTCACCAACGTGCAGGCCTATCAGAACTCATAAAAAGGTCAGGACCGACTGTGTTCTGGCCTCACGGAGGCCTGAGCAAACTCTAGAGAGGTGGGAGACTTCACTCAGGTGAAGTGTGAAAAGAGGAAGCAAGGCAAGAGATATAGAAGAGGAGAAGAAAACGTGTATAGGTAGGGGGAATGGGGGTGGAAATCGGGGACGGACACGCGTACGTCAGGGACAGAGAACGAGAGAATAACGGGGGCCAACGCAGAGCGAAATCCGAGTCGCACTCCAAAGAACAGCTGAAGTGGGGGCGGCGCGCCGGTTCTCTGCTG
>NW_010188393.1:263-3417 GCF_000695765.1 Mesitornis unicolor | reverse complement strand
ATAATAATTTGCCAGTCTTTCTGCAGTTTTCTGTCACAGAGATAAACGGCCTAGAATAAATATTCATTAAGAACCTAGACATTTACTAAAGATTTCAACAGAAAGTAGGTGTACAAACCAAAACCTGTGATCCAAAAATGGGCTTCTCAGCAGCTGCTGAGCCTCAGAAGGCAACAGTCTCAGTAGCTGCCTCCCTGGTTTAAAAGGGGAAAAGAATTCCAATGTTTTCAACATGTAAAACTATTTCAGCCTGATGAACTGCTGCTGTACCGACGTGGAATCCAGAAACCAGGCTAACTCCTACAAATAATTTGATCCAAGAGCTGTTCTCAGAGAGCACCTAACCTGCCTTAGTAAGAATGAAAGTTTCATAAAATACAAAGGACTAGTATTCACTGTTCAAAACAGCTACAGAATGTCCCCATCAGATACCTCTGTATCTGTCCCATATAAGTACCCTCTATCTTCTGTGCTGGAGCTGCACAGGCTAGAAGTAAGAATGCAAGAATCACCAGGACTGCAGTAAATAAGATGCAACTGCATCTTAAGAAAGCACTCGACTGAAATGGGGTGGCAGTGATATGTTTTGTAACCCTTCTTGGTTTGCCCAGTTTGAAGAATCTAGATACCTACAGTGCCCCTACAGGGCATCTGGACCCCACTTTGAGAACCAGGACCTTAGAAGTCACATATATATGAGTACGTAACTTCCAGAACAGGAACATCTTTACCAGCCTCTTATCTAAGTCTTCCCTGAGAGGGGGAACAGTGCAAAAAACAATTACAAATCATGGTTTCTAATCTGTCATTTTTCCCAGGCTTCTGGGAAGTGTCACATAAATATAATACTCAGTTTCAGATTAAATTGAGAAGTATACATTTGTAGAGCGTACTTGTTAACAAATTTGAGGTCTTTTATCTATAGTGAATCATCATCATCATAGATGATGCTGTGCTATTTGAATACACGAATGCTTTGAACTGCCTCCAGCAACAGTGAGCATTGTACCCTGTGTGCACTGACATCGTGGAGTGTTCTCACAGAATGAGAGTGGATCTGCTCTTGGGAATGACTCAGGGATTAAGACATTCTCCATCTGAGTTCTGGTTGCCTCCTGAAGAGCTGCGTGAGACAGAAGATTCAGTTTTAACAGATGGGATTCTGCTATGGGCTCGTTCCTCTTTCAGCTGTGGAGAAATGGTAGCGCATCTCAGCATCTGTGTTACCAAGCTGGAAAAGAAACGTGAGCATGACAGCATGGGGGTGTCTTGTAATTCAGTATTCCCAACTTTTTTTGGCTTCTAGCTCCCTACGCACCTTTATGCTTGCTAAATTTACCTGCTGTAATCTGGAATCTACAAGGACGAGAATACCAGTCCTGTCCTGGTCTCTGGCCAAGGACTGTGGCACTCCTTGGCATGCAGTTCTTGCAGTTCTTTCAAAGGGCTCAGACTCCCCTCAAGTTACTGTATGTTCTTTGCCTATAGCACATACGAAGTTGCAAAAGGCAAGTGCCTTACTTCACTAGAAAAGGTTTACCTAATGCATTTATCTCGAGGTTGCAATGAGCTTACAGTGTACAGAAACTAGGGTCTGATGATTTTGACTATGAGTTTAAGCCTCACCAGTAGGTAAGTACACGTAGAGCCTAGATTCTAGGTCCCAGGTTCATGGAAACATCATACATGCAGCTCTGGTGCATGTAACCACAGCCCCTTGGTGCTTAACTGGTTAACCGTCTGCTCAATAATCTGCGTATTTTGAAGGTCTTTTCTAATACCTGGAATTTTCCTTATATATAGCATGAGAAGTGTAATTACCTAATAGAGTAATCAAGAATCTTTTGGGGGCAGTTGCTAAAATCTAGGCATTGCAGTGCTTAGTTTGAAGATTTCTAGCTCTTTCTCCATTTTTGGAAGAGGAAGGGGTATGAAATCAGCTGCTTTAAGAAGAATTTAGATAACTAATATCGTGCCTGCTAGAATACAGATTAAAACTCAGAGATGTCTGGCGTCTTGGCCTATATTTCAGCAGTTAAACATCTACTCAGAAAGAAAGTGGCAGCAGTGTTTAATTTACAGTTTTTGTTTGCAAAGTTTGAAATTCTGGAGGAGTAAGTGTATTCTAACAAGATCTGTGTACTAAAAATACACGCAGAAAATCGGAAGATCTAAAAGGAATTTTTCATAGTCCTACTTTGCTTTCTTAGAAATAGCTTGTGACTCGAGTTTAGGCTCAAGGAAAGCAAAATCTAGTTTTTATTTTTTAAAAATGCTTGACTTCTTTAATATTTAGGAGATTTACAGTCTTTAAATATGAACAGCACATAAATGGACAAGTGTATTAAATACTATATATAAATGAAGACAAACGTTGCGTTGGGCTTCTGGCCATGTGCTGTTCAAGCATATTCTTAGTTGAAACGTATAGGCTGTTAGGTAGAGCTGAAGTGCCTCATTTTATATCACACACACCCCATTTGCTGAGCAAATGATGTCCATTCCCTTTAGCTGCATTTGTGTTCAGTGACAGCATGATGATGCCTGGTGAGTTACCGTTTACTTCCCTTTGTTCTATAACAAAATTTAAAGGGAAAACATACCTGTAAGATTTTGGAATAACTGATGACAATGACTAATCCTGGTATCAGAAAGAAAACAATGGCAAAGGTCACATCCCAAATTATTTCTCCTGTGATGCTGGGCCAAACCAAGGTGCAAATCTGAATCTCCTGTTTACAAGGAATAAAAAAATTAATATTGTACAGTTATTTTCACTGCAAAGTTGTACTTATCTCTCTCTATGCCCATGGAGAAATTGGCTGCAGACTAAACCAAGTCTGTGAAAACTTTCTACTCAGCCAGAGCAGTCAATTACTGTATTACTTCATGGGTTTAAAAGCCAATTACAACTAGTTGAGTATGAAATGCTAATGGCAACTTTAAAATTGAAACTTGCAGACCTTAGACTTAATAATGTATATGACTGTTAAGCTGGGTGCGCTTTTTGTACACATTTCAAAAATACTAGGAAGAAAATTCAGTGCATGGCCTTTTGGTACAGAGGCTGCCCCATTTGCTGGGCAGCTCTCCCAGGACCGTTGGTCCTTCGGCAAGGGGGACGGGGGCTGAAAGGGCCATTTCCCAGCCGCAC
>NW_010188393.1:0-232 GCF_000695765.1 Mesitornis unicolor | reverse complement strand
TGGAGGACCCCCCCAGCCGATGCGCATTTCACATCGAGCCGGAGGGCGCTCTGGGAGAGCGGGACGGCAGGGACGGCCGACGGCGACAGTGGGCGCGGGGTCTCCGGGCTGCCCTGCCGGAGGGGCTCCGGCAGCTCCTCAGAACACAGCCCCGGCGCCTGCCCACAACACAGGGCGCTGCCCGCTCTTCTGGTGTCGGGGGCGGCCGAGTTTCTCTCGTCGTTCGGCCCCG
>NW_010188392.1:0-1009 GCF_000695765.1 Mesitornis unicolor | reverse complement strand
GGGAGCCTGACAAAACCAGACAGGTTCCAGAGGAACGCTCGGCCTCCAAACCGGCCCGAAAAGAAGGGGAGGGGGGGGGGAAGAAAAAAAGTCCTTCGAAAAAGTCCAAAACCGCCACCCCCAAAAAAAAATACGAGCCCCAAAAACCCACCCCAAAAGCACCATCTAGCTGGAATTGAGGGGGGGGAGCTTCGGGAAAGGTTGGAGCAGTTCTAGTGACAGCAGAAGCCACCCGAGACTGCAGCGCAAACTTTAAAACTGAGCCGGTCGTGGATTTCTCTGCACTTTCCGTGTGCCAAAAAAAAACCGAAACAAGGGAAGAACTGAAACCAGAATATAAGCGACTAATTAGCAATTAATTAGCCCGTGTGCCAACACCGCTAGAAAACGTAAAGCACAAGCCGAGTGCGAGGCATTGTTATTAACTGGTGATGAGAAATGTTCGCGTCGAGGGGCGTCTCTTTTTGCGGGGGCGCAGCCATCCGAGCCGCTCAAAGGAGCTGCGAACGCGCCTGCATCTCCCATCGCGCACGACGAGAAAGAATTTTCCAAAGCCTCTGATTTTGGGGCTTTGATTTTTTTGTTTTAAGCAAAATAAACCAAAAGAAAAGAAAAGAGGAAAGAGCTTTGCCATGGTTCTAGCTGCTGATTCCGAATTGCCCAAATGTACTCATTGGTTTGGCTTTTGTTTGGCTTTTTTTCTTTGGTTTTGTTTTCCTGCTCTGGTTGTTTTTCCAGTTTACCAGATCAGCTAGAAAGAGATTTTTATTATTTGGGGGTTGTTTTTTTTTTCTGGTTTTGGTTTTATTAATTTTTTTTTTTTACAGCTGTTGTTAATTTCCACCGTTGTTTCTTACCGCACTGAAATCCAGTAAATCACTCAGTTCTTTGTCCGTCCCTAAGGCAGCCATTCGCTGTTGGTGATGCATTTTAGCAAAATCACACAAACCTAGAAACATGGAAATAACCGCAATCAGAATCCCAGTCCCGAGCCTTGCAGGAAACACAC
>NW_010188391.1:254-528 GCF_000695765.1 Mesitornis unicolor | reverse complement strand
ATGATCTTTTGAGGTCCCTTCCAAGTCCTAAGATTTTGTGATTCTGTGATTTGCATAATATTATGGAAATAATCTTAGTGTTAGCTCAATCAAGAGAAAATTATGATGACTTAATCAGTATGTACTTTATGTTAGTTATGAAGTTAGAAGCATTACTTTACCTAATGAAGTGACCAGGAAGCGTGTGACATTATTTACAATTAGTGATAATGCACATGCATAAGCTTAATTTTGAACATATGGATAGTACCATGTATCCAGTAAGCATTTGTCT
>NW_010188391.1:0-228 GCF_000695765.1 Mesitornis unicolor | reverse complement strand
CTGCAAGCAGTGTGTTCACAGAAATATTTGTGTATATATAGATTGTCAAACATATGAACAAACTGCAGCCAGAGTACCTGATGAAAAACCAAGCAGCTGTTTTGGTGTTTTAGCTGAAAAATATAAAGTTCAGATATAACTCCCACTTTCCATTTAGTTGACTTTGAGGAAAAAAGTGTTGAATCACTAGACCTAGAACAAAATTACAGAATCACAGAATCACAGAAT
>NW_010188390.1:572-863 GCF_000695765.1 Mesitornis unicolor | reverse complement strand
CCTTCCTGTCCGCGCGCGCTTGTTAGTGCCCCACTTGTTAGCCTTCCTGTCCGCGCGCGCTTGTTAGTGCCCCACTTGTTAGCGCATAGGGTGGGGCTGTCGGCCAAACTTCTTCAACCTCCGATCTCTCCGCAGCACCCCTAGCCTCCTCGGCTAACCCGCCCCAGAAGTATCTGGGTCGTTTTTCTCCCTCCGTAAGCGGATTGGGGTTAGGAGAGTGAGGGGATGCGTCACCCTCTTGCATATCTTTATGCTCAACTGGATCATTACCACTTGAGGGGTGCAAAGTCT
>NW_010188390.1:0-353 GCF_000695765.1 Mesitornis unicolor | reverse complement strand
AATTTTTAAAAGCCTCGCAACAGCGAGAGTAAAATCTTTGGGTTTACAATCTATACCCCACTGCTTATGTAGCTGCGATACAACCTTCACAAGGGCTTCCATCCTCCTTGTTGGTCTGGGAGCGTCCTCCCCGCCGGGCTGGTCCTGCCGCTCCGGCCACCCGTGCAGGCGGTTTCCCCGATTCCCGGAGAGCCGACTCCACTGTTCCCGGGTTTTGGCACCACTTGTTGCCTTTAGAGGCGCAGCGACCTGGTTCAGGAATGGCTCGGCGAACCAACCTTTGGGTCTGCACGGGCCATCAGCTCGCAGACACCAATGTGGAGGACGGCAAATGGCATTTATTGATAGGTGAC
>NW_010188389.1:0-1870 GCF_000695765.1 Mesitornis unicolor | reverse complement strand
ATATGTGTGTGTGTATATATATGTATATATACACACTTATGGGAGATGAGGGCTCTTGGAGACCCAGGGCATTGGGCTGGGCTGAGATGTCCCCTCTACATCCAAAACCCCAACTCCTCCTGGACCTGAAGCTCTTGAGCATCTTCCTACGCAGTTGAGATCTGCTGGGGAGGGTGACCACAGGCATGGGACAGAGGGATTCACACCCCTAATTTTCCTCAGGGCTCTCGAACTTTGGGGACATCTTTGCAGTGGGTTCCTAGAGACAAATGAGAGGTTAAAAAACTTTAAATTTCCCATTTCTTGAGCTCTGGGGCCGCAGAGGTGGCCTGGTGTGGTGAGACCCATGGGTCTCCAGCCTTGAGAAGTGATTACTCAATGGAGAGACCTGATGGGGAACAGCAGATGATGTTTTCCCAATTATTTCACCATAATGGGAGCCACCTCACCTCCCCTGGATGGCAAATACCACAGGGGGTGACACCATTCCTTGTGCCCCAAAATGACCCATGGAGGGAAGCTTCCCAGCCAAATCCTCCTCTTCCTGCAGCAAACATCGTGGGAAAGCTTCTTTTCTTTTCTTTTTTTTTTAAAGCTGTAAATGAATTATTGATGCAATTATTCCTTCTCATTTAAATATCTATTTAATGGCATTTAAATGACAGTGTTCGGAATGTGTCAACAGTTTACACAATAATTTGGATTCTGAACTTTACACCTCTGCTTTCTCCCCGCGTGAATAATTGAGGCTCATCCACTTTGAGTGACAATTGTAGATAAGCATCACTTTTTATTTCCTGTTGTACATGTGCGTTATCTAAATATATTAAATCACTTACTCCGTTTTCATTTCATTTGAATGATTAATCAGTTACTTGGCTGTAATTATTTGTGTTAAGACATCTCCAATTAGAAAACAGAAGCAGGGTGACAATTAGGGAAAACAAATGTGTTGGGAAGCTGGCGCTCGTCGCGCAGCCCCGACGCCAGGGTGAGGGGCACAGCCTGATGGGGTCAATGTCCTCATAGGGGCAAATTTTAGGGCAGGATGTGGGTGCCCCCCTGGGACCTCACTGGTTTCGGGTGGTTTAAGCCGCTTTGCGTGGGAGCGGGGTCCGGTGATCAGTCCCAGATTGAGAGGAGAATTTTGGCTTTAAAATCCCGCTCCTGCTTTGATCTCGTTTCCACACATGTGAACTTTACGGCTCGTGTAGAATTGGCTCCCGATGTGCATCGCCTGCGTTAAGGTGGAGATGAGGCCTCGCCGCGGCCCTTGGTGGTTGATTTTTGGGGGATTTTGCAGATTTCTGAGTGCTTTAATTCCTGGGGGAGTTTTACCCTTCCTTGCTACACCATCCCATGACATAGCAAGAGATGGGTGCAGAAAAGGGGACCTCGTGGCTCCATGGGTGGATGCGCAGTGGGAGGGAGCAGGGTGCTGAGTTAATTTGCTGCGTTTTAGGGCTATTTCCCCCCAAAAAAGGTCTTTGTGGGTGAGCTGTGACCCCCAGCCCAGTCCCTCTGCGTCACCCCATCTTTCTGATTGTTCCCCCAGATGTCAGCTTTCCTCACCAGCCCAAGGATGGGGATAGCCTGCCCGGAGCTATGGAAACTGATTTAACCACAGGCAAAAAGCCTCCAGGAGCACAGGATTATGCTTCTAATCCTCATTTCCTCGGCCCCTATTTGCCCTGCTCTCAGGCTGCAGCTTTCAGGGGCGTGCTGCTGTTAAAACACCTTATTTCTTACTTATTTTTTAAATTTTCTGGAGGAATGCATGGTGGGGAAGGCGCCGAGCACGTGAGCATTAAAGCAGAACTGGAGCTGGAATTGCACGTTATATAGAAATACATTTTAAAAAATTATATAT
>NW_010188388.1:4420-22702 GCF_000695765.1 Mesitornis unicolor | reverse complement strand
GGAAGGGAAGGGAAGGGAAGGGAAGCCTACAAGAAGAATCTCTAAGAGGGAAAAGGTGGTAAAAAGCAAGGTAGATTAAAAAAAATATCAAAGATCCATGAGATCAGGAAAAGTGATTGACTGCATAGGAAGTTTCTGAACTCTAAGTTGTATCCACTGTGGAAAGCTGGAGATGCTGGCGTGCTTCTCATGGGGCTGCTGCCAGAGGATGGGATAGTTGCTGAATTCAGCAATGAGCTGTTTCTCATGGGCTGCAAGACCATTTCTCACAAAGATATTGCCAGAAATATTCTTGCTTAAGAGCATACACTGTTTCTACTGGAGTACTTTTGCGAGCATACTACTTCCACAGGAGTAACTCTGTTAGCACTAGTAATTAGTAACACTATTGCTACTCTAGTATGTTGCTGCAGGAGCACACTATGTGGAGAACATGCTTTTACACACACAAGACCATATGCTTCATCTGATCTTACAAAAATTGTACACATACACAATGCACATGTGCTGTGTCCAGCACTAATCCACTGTGGTATTCATCTGTCAGACATCTCAGTCAAACCCAAACACTGTCCAAATGTCAGACAACTTAAATCACATTGCCCCAGGGATAACCTTAACATTAAAATCATTGTATGCACAAGATAAGCACACCATCAGAGCATTTGTTTTGTCTTCCTCACAGTGCAGAACGTGAATTCTGGGAGCAGAGTATGGCCCAGATGGCCTCGTGCTATGGAGAGGAAATCAGTCACTCATTACATCATCTTCCTCTCTGCTTCCAGGATGGGTCAACAAAGTTTTTCCAGAACTAGCAGGTCCTTTTTTAGACTGGCAGGTGCATTCAAGGGAGCAATATTCAGCTAGAAGACTTTCTGATGAATTGGTCACTGGCCTGTGTTGCTTTTGGGACAGCACACAAGGACACCGTATTTCCTTTGGGTCTGAAGAAGAACCTATAACTGTGCCTCCTGTATTTAATATATGTTTTTCAAATAAAGCTGTAAAAATTAGCTTGGGGACTTGGTTCCATGTGAAAACACTGATTGTCATAATTTTTTATCCAGTTTTTCTCCAAAACATACATTGTCTTACAATGTACTATGCAACAAGGCGCCTTGTTTTTACTAAGCCACCAAATCAAAATCATACCAATGGCATTTAATTATGAACCCCTTGATTTAAGATTTGAACAGAAAGCAACCTTCATTTTCTGAAAAATCTTGTAACACATAAAATTTTAATAATTTCTGAATTGTCTTACAAAAACAACTCCCATATTTAAACTTTATATTACAATATTAAATATGCAAAACTCTCATCTATAGGTAAATGTAATGATTTGAGAACCTAAATCAGGATACTAAATTTCATCAGTGAACTTCTTGCAGTTGCTAAGATAAAAGTCAATGAAGATCAGCACATCTACATTAAGCTCTGACAGTGTAATAACATAACATTTATGTTGGATAATAACTACGTAAAAGAAGAGAAGAACAAGACTTATTTTTCTAACTCACAGATATAAAATTACACCATCATTTCTGCATTTTTCCATAAAGACTATGGGATAAAAATGTAGCATTGGGTGATTCCATATTTATAAACAATATTCAGCAGAGTTAGAAAAAGAGGACAGTTTCTTTGTCACCAGCTTAGCTTTCTTCATCAACAGTTTGCAACATATAGGAAAATAATGTGAAAAATAATTATATTTTTTAAAGGAAATGGCCTCTAAATGAGTTTATAAACTTCTGTAATATCAACCTCAATCATTTTAATATGTAACTCTAGGAGTAAAATCAGAGTATGCTCAGAAAACTGACAATATAATTTAATTCTTTTTAACTAGACAGAACAACTAAATGCTCCAATGAAAAATTTATATTAAAAATTATTAGTCAAATGTTTTGAATTAATTAGTTGTGAACGATAAAGACAAAAAACAGCTTGAGCATGTTCCGTATTTCTGATTCCAAACCAGAAAAATACCTAGCCAGTTTTAATTTAAAGTCTTGATCCAGTCACCTCAGATTAGGTTCAGCATCATATGTGTCTTAATTTAATTTTGATTTGAACATACTTTTTTTCTGAAATTAACTAGAAGGAGATTTTCAAAGATACCAATAAATGTTAAGTAAGTAACTTCAGCTTTGAAAATCTCACTAATAAATATATGAAATTACTGTTGAATAAAGATATCACAGGAAATTAAAAATTATGTGTGTTTTTTCAGGATGGCTTTTTTTTTAAGTATTTTTAATCTAATATCCAAATCTGTTACATCTGAAATGGTATTAAATCCTTTTGAAAGCATCTTCATTTTCAATATTTAAAGCAGTTGAGCACTTCAACTCTGATCTAACAAAACGGTTAAGAACATAAGTATATGACTGCAGAGTTAAGCACGTGCATATGTGCAGGATTAGAGGTTTAATCTGTCATTTTCCTCATGGTCTGTTAAACAGAGAATATATATATATATGTATTTCTAACTGGAAGCCACAGTGATAAAGGGATTTAGATAAAGATACAGTAGGAGGGGGGAGGTTTGTTTTTCTGGATTTTTGCTTTAAGAAATACAGAAAACAGAAGAAAAAAGAACAGATTTTTAATTAACAGATCTCCTCCCTTGTGCTTCCTGACATAGGAGCTTTTTCAGGAATCTTCAACATGTTTTTCTTTCCTATTAATTCACTTTTTCTCCCACTTAGCCAATGAGATGCAATTGCATCCCTTACCCTCTGCTCCCTCTTTCAAGACCGTTCCTCAAGCTGCTTTTCCAGCATGGGCTGGTTGTTGCCCATGCCCTCTCCTGCCATGCTCTCACTGCCGTGCCCTCCTGGCTGCATCCTTCCTCACAGCCACCCAGGGCCTCTTCTCTCATGATGATCCAATTTTGCTCCCCAGTGTCTATGAAGCATTCCTGTTCTCACCCCTGCTTTCTCCTTCCTTGAGGCCAGTAAGATCTTACTCATTCATTCCAAGCTGATGTCTCCAAATCCTCTTTTTACTATTCCTTCTGTTTTTATATTTGCCTCTTCCCCTTCCTGTTTCTTTAACTTTTAGCTTGAATTCAAGCAATTTTAATCTTCATTTCACTTCCGACTCAAGACCTTTCTCTTCTCGCTTGTTTTAGCCTGTCTCAGCCACTTGACCCAGACTTAATGATGAACTCTTCCTTCTGATCTTTTGATCTTCAAATTCCTCTTCTCTGCGGAATAACTTTCCTCACCTGCCATCCTGCCACACCTTTCCTGGCCAATTACCCTTGCTAACTCCTCTTATATGCCAACCTTTGGCAAACTCTTCCTACAAAGACAAACACAACTTTTCCATTTCCTCAGAAAGCTCTGGGCTTTCAATACTTTTCTGCTGTCCTGTCTGCTTTTGACTTGCATACGACTGTCCTGGTAGCAAGGTGGCTGCAGTAAAATGAAATTTAGCACAATATGAAAAATTTACCAAAAAGCAGGATGAACAATCTGGCATTTCACCCACCCTGATTTCCTTACAGTCACTGTCCTCTCCCTGGATGAACAAGGACACCACTACGTCTTATTTTAAAGACCTTGCCCTCATTAGCCTAAATCTATCCCCTTTAGAAAAGTCGGTCACCAGCTGTATTTTTCACAAGTACATCTTTATATGGCTCTGTCTATTCCCTGTCTTGAGCTCACCTTTCTGGCAGAGCGCCCGCTTGTCTAAGAAGAGTCTTAATGAACTGAAAATACAAAAAGGGAGCACACAAGTGTAAATAAAGAAAGACGAGACAGGAGGAGAATAAAAGCATTGCATGGACACTTTGGCAGAAAAACAGGAAGGCAAAAGCCCAGCTGGAGCTAGCAAGGGACATTAAGGTTAAAAAGAAACAATTCTACCAGAATGCTATTTGCAAGAGGAAGGTCAGGAAAAATGTGAGTCTGTTGATGGATGGGGAACAGACAAGCAACAGGGATCAAAGAAGAGGCTGAAGCACTCAGTGTCATTTCTTACAAGTCTTTGTAGACAAAGCCTGCTCCCAAGTCCCAGCAAGTATCAACTCCATTCAGAAAACAGAGGGCCAGCCAACAGCGAAGTAGCAATACGTTAGAGACTATTTAGAGAGAACAGATATGTTCAGATCCATCAGGCCAAGTTTCACCCAAGGATCTCACAGAGTTGACTGATGTGATTGTGAAGCTGTTGTCAACCACCTGTGAAAAATTAAGGTCATAGCCGAAGGTCCCTGATGACGTAGAAAAGGTTAACATTATGCCTGTCTTTAAGGAGGGCAAGGAAGAGGACTTGCAATCAGTGGATCAGCCTCATCTCAGCCACTGGAAAGTCCACTGGAGAACACTTCCTGGTAACGCATCTCTGAAGACAGACAAGGAGAAGGGAGCTACAGGAGCAGCCAGCACGAATTTCTTTAAGGGTAAATCATGCTCAACTCAGCTCACTCTCCTTCAGGAAGGAAGAGTCTGAAGGGAGAGTGGTAGAGGTAAAATATATTTAGACTTCTGACACTATCTCCCACAGCAGTCTCCTTTTTAAGCTAAGGAAATACAGGTGGGACAGACAGATCAGCAGCAAGTTGGCTGGACTGCCAGGCTCAAAAGGTAGTGGTCAATGGCTTGACATGCCATTGGTAGCCAGTAACAAGCTGGGTGCACCAGGAACACGTACCCTTCATCCATGGCCTGTTCTGAGACAGACGACACCATGGGCAAGCTGGCAGGTAACGCCAGGCTGCAGGGAAGTGCAGGAGTAGGAGGAGAGTACAGCCACTGTGTCCTCAGATTCCCTACTGTCCAGTGCCTGGGAAGGCTGCTTCCATAAACACAAGGGGAAAAAAACCTGCACATTCTACACATATTTTTCATACCAACTGTCTTGCTAAAGTGGAGAGCATTCACACAGCTCTCTCAGAAACAGCCTGTTTTTCCTTGGGTTTTCTGCTCATAAGCCAAGTTGGCAGATGTAGATCTTGTAAGTTTAGGTGATGAAGCAGACCCTGAGAGACACAGAATTTCAGCAGGTTAAAAATCGTTAATGTTTCTATTACTTGTTTGATTAGGTGATTAAAATTTCCCACCAGCATGTTTCCAGGGATGCTAAGTATGGAAAAGAGGATTCCTCTGAGATGGAAGGTTTATGTTTTATTTTGTTTGGGGTTGTTTTGGTTTTGTCATTCAAGGTGAACTTGATTGCTCTTTTTTAACTACTATGCTTTCTTGGTTTAATCCTGTGGGGTTTTTCCCCCTACGGATGTGTCTTGTTTTCTTTGCTTGTTTTTGTCCTCACAGCAGATACAGTAAATTTAATAGCTCTGTGAGGCTTACGTATATTGCTATTGTTGTGACTGCATTATCACCAACATTTAATGATAATGTATTCCCGATATTTTGTTAGCCAAACATGCAACTACTGTTAACTTGCAATAACTGCATAAGCTCATTAAGAGCCACTTCCCATTATGCTACCGTATTACTTTACAGGTTTCAAGTTCTTTAGTGGAATAAGAAGTTCAATTGCTCCTTGATTTCAGGAAAGACAGTGCTTAACATCTTGCATTAGACTCCTGTCTCATGTTTTGCCACTTCACTCTGTCTATAAAACCTTTCTTGCAGTTAAAATTCCTTTCTTGCAGATAAATTTTGTCATGTGGAATGGCAGAAATAAAAGTAAATATATTTAGTGAAGTGTAACATGAAGAACAAGGCAAATTAAACAAGAAAATGAATCATATGCAGTGCTTCTGTACTGGCTGTGCAAGACTCTGAAAAAGGGAACAAACCTTTTCTGTCTGACAGACCTCAGTTACACTGAAAATCTGCAGGCAATCTCCCTGGCAATCTGATTGCACACCCCCACACGCTACTCCCCATTTTTCAGAAAGATCGGATTTTAACTCCACAAGATTTCTGCCTGTTGTGCAGAAAGAGAAATACTGAAATTCATTACTTCAGTGTTGTGTTGAAAATCTATGGCATAAGATGTATTTATGGCTGTAGTGAGTCTGTCCAAACCAGGGAGATGTGCGAGTCTGAATATGAGATGTGTATTCACAGAGAAATACCAAGAACTTGCTCAAAAGTCATTCCATATGTCAAATACGTATATGGCCTCACTAGTCAGAATTTTTCTTAAAGACTTTATCTTTCTATTTGGTTAACCTCTGGAGTGTAGGCTGCTCCATCAGCCAGGCAGCGAAGCATTGGCAGGAGTTCCTGCTACAGGGCCTTCTCCAGGTGCAGCAAGGGTACGGTCTTGCAGGCAGCTCGCTGGTGCCGGTGGGGACAAGACCTCACATCTCCTCATTATCTCTCCCTGTTCTCCTCTTCATGGCCCTGTCACATCTGGTACTTGTCACAACAGTCAGTAAGCCAGTAATAACACTAAGAAAAGAAAAATATCCACTTTTTGTGGTATTCCTGTTCTGCCACTTTTTAGTGAGGTGACCCAGTTAAGAGCAGGGTGCACTGGTAGGACAAGGTCTGTGGTGAGATACACAGCCAGGGGCAGGAAAGTTGAAACCCTGGGCAAGGTCATTTCTCAATACTTTGGATCATAAAACCATACTTTAAAATGGGATTTCTGTCACATTTAAAAACCAAAATCAAAGCCAATTCCCTCCCTTATAACTTTCTTTTCCTGCTCTGCAAAAGTGTTTTCCAGTGTTACCTAACGATATTATTCAGCTGATTTTTCTATGAAATAAATAGCATCAATACTACATTTGTATTATTTTCCTTTCCATAACAAGAAATAGATGGGCTTACTATGCCTAAAAGAAGACACTGTACAACGTTTCTGCAGGCTAAGTTGTGAGGGATTCTCAGAAACATTCCCATGAAAATGTGGGTATTGGGTTTATTTGAGAAAGTGAGTCTGATAGTCCAAAATGCTGGCATTTTCTAACTTCTGAACAGCTTTTTGAGCAAATGTGGTATTCTTTGATTTTAATGCAACTTGCTGACTCCAAAATTGCAGTAATACACTGGACTGGGAACCATATTTTTACCTAATGTTGCATAACATTTTCTATCATAAGATCCTATTTTAAGTTGTTTATAGCACTCAGGCTCATTGTTTTCATAGAAAATTTCCAGCTGTGTAGTTTTTAAGAATTAAGTTGGGGCACATACAGCGTTTCGGTTTTGGGATTTTTTTTTAAGTAACAAAATTGCAAATTGTACCATTAAAAATGTTTAAGCTTTTCCACGTTTGCATGCAGAAGCTGAGATACAAGGTGTGGTGAAAGTGGTATGATTTCCAAGGCTCAGACTATTGTATTCTGCTATGTGAAAATACATCCAATCCACCTGAAATTTTTAGCCGCTAGAAGAGGTTTATCTGTCACCACCAGCAAAATTGGTCACAGGCTCCCCCTTCCATGAGTTCCTCCTTCATGGTGTTCCAGGTGAGCTGTGGCTTCAGCAACAAAAATCAACAGTGGCAAAGTTGTACATTTGTCATACATGTCATATTTATGTGGTCTCAGTGGTCTCCTTGACCAAGAGCAGAAAAACGGTCCAAGTACAAAGCTGAGAACTGACTACGAAGGAAAGAGAGCTGAGAGGTAGAGGTGGAAAGAAGAGCACAAGGAAAGCCAGAGAAGGACCACGGAGTGGAAGAGGCGAGGATGGTGAAGAAGAAATCACTAGAAAATGTGGGATCCTAGGCTTGAACAGGCAGCCCAGGGTTATTGGGTCTTTGCTTTCCAGTAAGTATATAGAAAAATTCTGTGCCTTTTTTTCAGGTGGCTGGTTGACAGAGGAGAACTACTTTCAGTGATACCCATTATGCTATTAATTCAAGTGAGAAGTCTCTGCCAGGATATAATGGCTTTAACCTTTCTTACAGTCATTAAAAATCCTATGAAATGTCTGTATTTTCCCTAGCTATTAGTGGGGATGGTTGTTCTTTTTTTTTTTTTTTAAAGTAACTTATGTTAAGCAAAGCCATAACAAAAGAGTAAATCAAGCACTCAGAAACAAGAAGATTCCTGAATTAATGTTATTCGAGCAAATGTAATTTTTATGTCCTTTGCAATGCTAGACAAGTTGCTCAAATTAGATTTTCCAGACATATTCACTAATTGGGCATTTCTCATTGTCTGGATGCTTTTTTTCTCAAAGCAATTCAAGCGGGATGCAATAATTTACAGCAGTGGAAGCTGTTCATTGAATACGTCAAGTTCTATTAAAAAAATCTAAGTACCTTAATCTACTATTTTCCTAACATCCAAGTATTCACCCAAATTTAAATTCTAATTAACACACAAAAAAGTGTAAAGCGGTTTTCAGGCTAGTCTAGTCCATGTGTAAGTTTTAGAGATCTTTGAAAATACATCCAAAAAAGTTACTGGTTATCTTCCTGAGGTGGGAAATTTCTGAACACAGAAGTTACAAGAGTAAGATTATTGCAAGAATATTTACAATAAAGATTGTCGATTATTTTAACACTATTGTAAAAATATTTACAGTTATGTCTATGTTTCAATGTCTATTCTCTTTATTCTGTTTTTCTAATATAAGCTGCACATTAAGCTTTTTGAACAAAATTTTAAATTCCATTGTTAAGACATGGTTAAACAAATAGTATATAGTAGGGTAAATCAGACAGAAATGGGTAATTCTGAGGAGTAGGCTTGAGTGCAGAAATAATGACCAAGGAGGCTCAATGCCATGGGAGATCTCCTCCAGCAATGTGGATGATAGACTGTCAGCATGACAGTGAGCATATATGACAAGATCTTTTATGTGAATATTACCTTTCTATTTAAAAGCACAAAAAGAAATACCTATTTCCAAGTGAGTTACAGAACTTAACTAGATATAGGAAATGAAACATTGACTTAAAAAGGTGAGTTACCTAGCAAAAATAAAATTAAAGGCTGTTGGAATACTTGTCTTTTGAAAGATTTTAGTGCCAGCACTGAATGTGCTAAAGCTACAGACCTTTTCAGGAAAGAAACAACAGGAATACACTTCAAAACTTAATTAGAGGGAATCATACCTCTGGGTCCCCATGGACCCTGCTAGTCTACATCAAAATCAAGAATTTATAAAAATATCTTAAGTAGTTAATGATTTTAAATGAAAGATGAAGTGCCTTTTTATTTTCAGAATATTATATAGAAGCTCATTCCAACAAGATAGTATTTTCCATGAAATAGATCAAAACGTAACAGTTATATCTGGTAGTTTCCAAAGTAATACAAAAACCTCAGTTTCCTCTTGCAGTTTGCTCTCATTAAAATCCCGTAAAACAGATCTATAAATTGAAAAATCAATGCAGTGAATTCTTATGATACGCACATCTATGTAAAAATAGCATTAGATTCCTATTTTGTACACAGAGAAAGGAAGTAAATTAACTCTTGGGTACTATCCCTGAAACATAAGCAGTATGAATAGTGCCAGAGCATAATTAGGTTTGCATAAACTCTCTCCTCGAAACACCCATACACTATGCTATTTAGGGCTAATTAAACAGTCAGAAAACCCCTGGAAAAGTAACATAATAACCAGCGACATAAAAGTCATAGGGAGAAAACAAACAAGCCCCCAGTCGATCATTCAAGTTTCTTAATGAATTCTGGTAATTTCAGTAAGTTACAGAAACCAGGAAGGACCCGAGCCACCACCTCTGCTCCTTTCAAACTTTAACAACTATATTACACTTCTGAAAACCAAATCACCGCCGAGAAGTTGCTCAGTACACTGAAATACGTTTCCTCCTGTACACATTCTTGTCAGCAAATTCTATAGCTAATAATTCCTCTCTGCCTGCTCACTTATCCTTACTGAAATACAAGGAGAAATTCAATTCCCAAGGCTTCTGCTAATCCCTCTGCCCTCCTCAAAAGGATTTTCAGGGGCTGGGAGTTTATAGTCTGGCTACAGCATGGCATCCATATGGCAGGGCATGCTCTCCTGCCTCATTGTATCTTATAGTGATGGCTGTTGTGGGGCTGGTAGAGCCATCAGGTTTGCAGAGAACTGATGAATTCCAGCTTGCTCGGAGCCAATGGCATCTCTGCAGCCCACACCACCGGCAAGCTGGACAAAGCTGCTAGACCAGAGATGCTCAGTATTTTGGACTAAGAAACAAGCCTTATTTAACAGACAGACAGGAGGCCACCTCTCCTTCAATATATTCACCCATCTCCCCCTGTACCCGTCATGCCACTCATGCAGTACGAAGCAGGTGGAAATTATTCACGGTTCCTTGCTGGGGATTCCCTCGGCAAATGTAACGGCGGATTAGCCAGCTCATGAGTTGTCTTCCCTGCGGTTCCTGGGGCCAAGGACCACAGCTAGCGGACACTCTGCCAAAATATGCCTGGTGTCAGCTTACAGCTCTTGAGGGAGACTTCCTAATTGCCATGAATTAGCTGCTATTACCTGGTTTATAGCTGAGAACTAAGGAACTTTGACTTGTCAGCTCTCATTCTGCCCTCACCTAGACGCTGCAAGCACATCCTTGACTTTGCCACGTGTCCTCCAACAGTTGGCCAAGTGAGCAAGGAGTGGAGCCCCTTCCTCCTCTCAAGTACAGCCAGTCAGGCCAGGGGGACAGGGTGAGGAGGCGGCACAAAACAAGGATCACAGACATGTTATCATCCCTGCTCTGCATCATCTTGCTGTTGTGGCAATCTCTGCCAATCTGAATTTAATCCACATTTTCTGTTCGGATGCAGGGCCACAGGCACCCTCAGGCCACAGCCTTGTTGACCATCTTTAACAGCACTGTGCACATACAAAATGGCAGAAAAATATAGCTAGCAAAAATCTTCATCATAATATAGCCAGGGGGTAAAAAAACCCTACATGTAAGTATGCATGTGGCTAAATTCCGCACTTTGTTTCACATCCCTCCCACTGAAAAGAAGTAAAAGGCCAATTTCAGCCCTGAGATACACAAACACTGACTGAGGTACAGTTCCTATTTACAATAAAGCTGAACTTGATTAGCACTGAACTGTGCAAATTTAATCCAGCACAGCATCAGAAACTACTTTTACGTGGTTAGCATAATTTTAAGGCAAACATATCTTTGTGGCTCAGAGAAATGTAGGCAAGCAAGTTCATCATTTTGATACAGGCTTGGCTGCAGCTTCTATGAGTCTATAGAAAATCACTGTTTCTACACCCCTAATCCGTAGAGCTGCATGAGACTAATATTTGTAGGTTCTTAGTGCTTACTCTGTATATAGATAAATCTTTTTTTCACAGGGACCATGACCTAGGAGCTTGTATTGATTTTAAGCAGTGGCTAGCATTTCTGGAAAAACGCCTCAGGTAGTGGGCTTCACTATACTGTTTAGGTAGTCAGACCATCCGCTTCTTTTCCCTGTGTTTGCAGAAATATTTCTCCAGGAACCATTTGAAAAACAAAAAAAACTAAACCCAAACAAACCCAAAAACCCAAAGAGGAAATCTAAGTGAAAGACAACTTGGGAGTTACATTTGCATGATGTACAGAGACACTCGAGATTTCCGTTGCGTGCTTTGCTAGCTGTTCACCTACCTACCAATCCCCACCCTCAAGAAAAAAATAACAAACCAAGCAAGAAAAGGCCAAAGTCAGAGGATGATATGGCATTAAGGGTTCCCACTTCCTCGTCTGTTTTCAGAAATAAAAGCAGTTACCCACAGAGGAGACACAAGAGCAGCTTCAGGTAGCTTTCTGCAGTAGGAAATATTTTCAAACCTACTCCTTTCAGCTACCTGCAGTCACAGAAATAACTTTAATGCCTCAGGCTTGAGTGGGTTCCCACAGCTAGATTTTCCACCTGTGTCAAGTGGCCCCACACCAGCATGGCCAGATACTGCTGCTGCTGCCCTTCTTACCTGCAGAAGCAGCCTGTACATAGTGTCATTTCCCAAAGAGCCTAACCTGCGCCTAATCCTTAGAATTAAAAACAAACAAACAAAAACAAACAAAAAAAACAACCAACAACTTAAAACATGGAAATTGAGCATGGGAGACATATTTTCTTAGTCTTTCCTAGATGGAGGCTCAATGGCTTCCTATTAAAAAATCAGAGAAAAGTCATGAAGAGCTTTGGGTGTTGAAGCTATTCTGATTTCTTGTGCCTGAGTAACTGAAAGGAACTGGGGACACAGTTTCAAGAGCATAAAGCTAGTATTGGTATCTTATAATATTTCATTAGGTAATTCTGTATGCACTGTACTGTGACTTTAAATAGCATAGAAATGTCTTTTACTATAATATAGAATACTAATAAATAATTTCTATGACAGAAGAGCCAATGTCTTTGGGAAACAAATGTGAAAGCAGTGAAAAACTTCACTTTCCGAAATTAACTCTGATTTCCAGATTTTGATACTAAACTTTTTAATCATTATGTTTGAATAATATTAGGGTTTTGATATCTAATACACTGCTTTAGATTAGGTTTATCAAATGTCTAATAAAGCAGTATGTTCATCTCTTTTGTCTTCTGGGTGAGGACTCTTTTATTACAGCGTAGTATCTTTTTGTTTTAATGCTGCTCTGCAGTGGATTGCCAGCTCATTAATTTTTCTGCTATAACACCCAAATCCCTTTGCTGATCAGTGTGCTGGATGATTGATTCCTTGCTCCCAGACTAATTTTTTACATTGGACTGCATTTACCATCTGGTAGATAAATCACCCAAAACACTCAAATTTGGAGACTGGTTCCAGTGATCCTCTTTGTTTGCTCAGCCAGCAGCATGAATATCACTTGCAAATGTGGAGGTTGTATCCTCTCACCTGGAAAACTCTTCTATATTATAGACAGAGGTTTTAACAAAGAGCATTGAGATAATTATATACCTCTTCTCACTTTAAAAAAAAATAATTAAAATAATTAGGCAGCTGTTCTTTGTTTTACAGCCAAAGTTTTTGTTTAATCCCTATCATAGCCACTAGTTTTTGACAAAGAGTATTTCTTACAGCTCAGAACCAATTTTGCACATTTCAAACACATATAACCATTTTTGTGAAGACTCTCTTTGTAAACACCTGCACAAGCAAAGAAAAGGACATCCTTTGCAGTTAAACTGAGAAGAAATACAACAAAATAAATTGCCTTTCCAACTCATGTTTTGTGGAAGAAAAGAATTCTATAACCTTAACAGGAGCCTGCCTATTTTATTTTCACTTTTATAACCTTGAAACGATACTGCTATAAAATGATGCTTCTAATCAAGACAAGAAATCAAGACAGGAATTTTACCTCGCAGAATTGTTAAGGTAAACTTCCGTGAGAGATGGGGGATGAAGTAAAAGCTGCTGGAGGGACACGGTGCTTTAGGTAAGGAACAGATCATCTGCCCACCACTGCACATGGTGGTATTACCTGGGGGGTCCCTTTCTTTTGTCTTTCTAAGGATTTTCTGCCACTCTTTTCTGCCCTGGAGAACCCATTCAGCACAACATGCTGACCTCTGCCTCTCCCAAAGGGATCAGATAAAGGCAGCATGCTATCAAAGCCAATACTAATTAGCAAAATGTAAACATTTCATTAGATCAGTTCTTCCCTGAGTTTTAGAGCAACAAACTGCTACCCAGCCACAAATTTTGATGAAACTTTCTATGGTAATACCTGTTGAAAACACTGAACTGTCCATCAAACAGCTAAAGACTTTATATCTTGGTTCTGTGTTTTATGGATTCCTTAGGGATTGAAACTTGCATTTTCAAAATCACTCATTTTTAATGCCTAGTCTTTCTGGAACATTTTCTGCACTGACACCTTTAGCTAGTCCAGATCTCAAACTTTTATGTTGCATTTGTGGAGATTCTTGTTAGCATTAAAATTTTAGAGGAAATTCAGCAACTTCTGCAAAGGATGCTTATTTAATCACTCATTCTTTATAGTCATATGTGAAACCATATGTGAAAGAGTCTTGGAATAGGAGAGCAAGTAAAACCCTTGTAAGGTACAACAAACTCCTCTGCATGCTTCAGGTTTAAGCATGGAGCCCTTTCTCACCCACTGCTGAAATATATGTGTTTATAGAAGGTTTTTTATAGTCATATGCAAGTAGATGTGACACCATGATTTCACTGGAGGCTGTGTGTTTGTTCTTCATCATATGCAGTGCTCACTTTAACCGGGACCAGTTAAGCACTCCTAAAGCAGGATTTTTTGGACAGCAGTAGGGAAATAATTAAATGTCTCAGACTCCTAAAACTGAGTAACAATGAGCCAGTCTGGGAAATAATCTGGGTTGAATCTGGGGTGAAGCAACTGGAGCTCCTAACATTGAGCATTTCGTGTTCATCTCGAACACACTACGGTGCTCAGTGGCAGATTAACCAGAGTTTGCATGGATCGAGCTCTCTGTCTCGCCCAGCCACCCCCATTCACCCCATCTGCTTCCACATTCATCCCCTGGGATCGGTGTGAGGCGGAGGAGATGCTCCAGGGCATTTTCTTAAGGAGCCTGGCTGTCACCCACCAGCAAGCCAGGCAGCTGGAGTGGGGTTGCCTACCGAGGCTGCCCACCACGAGGCTGCCTACCACGGCTTTGCGGCCAGGCAGAGCCAGATTTCAGGAAGTTCTGGCCTCCAGACCAGACCTGAGAAGAGATATTTCACACTCTGAACACCCTTCTGTCTGTTTGTCAAGAATATCGAACAAGTCCCCTTCTTCAGCCGTATCCCAGCTTTCAATCTTACAAAAGGACAAAGTTTTGCACCTTTTTAAGATATACAAGAGCATAGCAAGGTCTCAGCCTGGTAGAAACGGACTAGGGAAACAGTCAGAAGACACAGAGAGAAGCCAGGCCCCTTCAAAAAAACTACTGACAGTTCTGTCTTGTTCCCAATTTTTTTCTTTTATATTTTCACACATTTTCCTGCTGGTCTTAATTAACACTATTTTTGAAGCATGGATGAGGATTCTGCCAGCTCAAACACAGTTATATAATGTTGGTGTTTCAAGACTGTAATTGCAACTAAATTTATTTTTATAATGCTAAGTCAAAAGAGAGGTATTACAAGGATTTAATTTTATTTTGAACCAGATCCTTTAAACACTGTTGCTGTAACACATAATCTATTATCAGAAAAGTCCTGTCTTTTCACTCCTTAGAAATTGTCTACTGTAATGGGAATTTAAATTATCCTAAAACAAATCCCAATTTGCTAGTCAAACACTGCCTCTTCACAAACCTCATTATGACCAATGAGGCAGTTTTAGAGCAACTTAAAAAAAATTTATATCAGTGTAACATTAAATTGCTCTCTTAAAGAGAGAAATTCACATCAGCACTATATATGCAAATGCAGGCAGAGCCTGGTCAGTCTCCCAGGGTCAGCAAGAACAGAAGTCTTCTAGGTACCTTTCTAGCAAGGAGCTCTACTGGCTTCTTGCTCCCCACTCCAAAGAAGACAAAAGGTCCCTGACAAGATCCTTAAGAGAAAAAAACTGACCTGATTATTAAAAAAAAAAACAAAACAAATAAATAAAGAATATATGACCCATAAATCCCAAATATTTTAACAACTAATGGCACCACTAGATATCTGCCTAATAATACACGACGAAATAATTCTACTCTCAGATCCCCTTGAAGCCATCTGTGAACTAAATTAAAACCAAAGACATGTTGTAGCCATTCATCAAGACAAAGGAACAGATTTAAGGTTCTTCAGGAAACTTTAATTTCATCAGATCACAATGTTGATTGCTGAAGTTACTCCTAACCAGATTTCATCTGTATCTTCTTATCTTTCTCTGGAAGAAAAATATCACACAAAGACCCATTTTGCCAAGAAATAGTTTCATAAAATAAAATTCACTGTGAATTTATTTAGTTAAACAAGCCCTTCTCTAGAGACTTAGGAGCTCCACAAAATATAACTTAATTCTCTCATGCTCTCTTTTTTTTCCTGTGTTTATCTGTATTTCTAAATTGTTATAATTTCAAGATGATCTAAGAATAAGCTACAGCAATTAGATTAGGGAGGACTATTTAGTTTACAGCACGTTATCTAATTATAATTTCCTTATTATCTAAAGCTACTCTCAGGATAGAATGATTTTTTAAAAGAATAATTTTCAAAGAAAATGGTCTTGGTCTTCGTCTTCAGCTCTATTGAATATTACAGACTGCTTACAAGAAGTCAGACTTCCAACATGTCCTCTACTTCCACTTTTGTTTCACAGCATCTGTAGGGACTTATAAATGAGGATAAGCAGTAGTCTAGAGTAGAAAAGTAAATCCTTTTTCAGCATCCCTGGTGCTCAGCATTTCTCCTTACCCAAATGCTACAGCTACTGCCATTCTGGGAGCTACTGCCACT
The DNA here is from genome assembly GCF_000695765.1 of Mesitornis unicolor. Classification (NCBI taxonomy): domain Eukaryota; kingdom Metazoa; phylum Chordata; class Aves; order Mesitornithiformes; family Mesitornithidae; genus Mesitornis; species Mesitornis unicolor. Next base: position 6,407 of record NW_010188388.1, on the reverse strand, counting down.
ACCTGCTTTGTGGACAATTGCCAAAGCCTGACCACCAGCTGGAAAAGTCACAAGCACTTTCAGTTTACAGGTCAATGGTGAAACATGATAATCTCTTTATAGGAAAAGGGCAAATCAAGCCTCCTGTCAATATATGTGGGATCCTCTGCCTTCATACTTCTCTACTCAAAGACCTTCACCACAGCTTCTTTTTTTTCAAGTCCAAGTAAATATTAACTCTCCCGTTTATCCAGTCTACTGTCAACTGTAGAAGAAAACCAGCAGGCTACAAGTACAAAATACTTATCCTTACATCAATAGCAAGAAAAGGGCCAGACTGCTCTTAATAAAGACACTTTTTGTTTTCCCATTAACAGCAGTTATCAGAGAGGTCTTGGTACAGAAAGAACATATTCTTGGCAATATTCTCCTCAATAAACATAGCTCTTCGTTTCCCCTTTTCAAAAAATGATAAAGAAATTGGATTCGATCTGGCCCCTTCAGTCAAGCCTCAATTGCTCCATCACACTGCCAATTCCTACTAGTGGCAATGATGGAGTGACACCTGTTACAAGATGATTTTCTGCAATTCTGACACTTTCAATTCTATTTAATTACCTTTCGGCTCTTTAAGCCACATAAGAATCTGTACTGCAAGGACATTTCATGTCTAGGTAATTACACTACAGGGAAACAAATATGTGCATGTTACTCTCTGAGTTTTAATTTCTCTTTTGAATCATTGTTTTTACTTTTTACTTATAGCTGATTTATGTTCATGCCTTATGACAGTTTCTCAAAGTGATATCTAACCTGACTGAGTCTGGATCATTTACTTCAGAAGTTCAATAGGCACAAACACCTATCACAGTTTATTTGGCTTGACTGTTATAATTCATTTAGGGGAACATAACTCATATTATCTTAGGTAAAATAACAAATTACTCTAGATCCATCTACAATTTCAGATCAAGTTTATCTATGCAAACATAAAAAGATGTGTACTTAAAATATTTAGGCTCATTTACCTGAACCTGTATGTCTCTTCCATCCTCTGCTTTAATGTTCTCACCAAAGTGGCTTCATATTTTTAATACAAATTGTTTTTCTCTTGTATAACTTAGAGTGATGTATCGAAAAAAAAAACAAAACCAAACCCCTCACATACTCATCTTCACAAAACCCACAAAGGGTATATGTCTGTTCCAGCTGATAAGCACAGATGAAAGCCAGTCTTGAGGCCACATCTCATTCTGGTTCAGAGACTCCCCACTGAGCCCAAGCAGAAACCAAGGCTGAGCTCCAGAGACCAGCAGTGCCTGAGGTTTATATCCTCACAAATCCATGTTCACGTCTGCCATGTGGATTGGGCACAGGCAGGGCCAAGGGAGCTACATGCTTGTGTTCAGTTCTCCCCTGTCACAGAAGGGACAGTCTCAACCCAATCTTCAAACAACACACAAGCATACAGTGAGAAAGAGCATACATAAAAATAATTTTGGCCAATTCACTCATAAATTCAAGTCTTCACCTTGCAGTGTAGATGTACCAGACAGGAGCAGATTTAGATGCCTTCTTATCCCAAGGGAAAAGGTGAAGTTTTCAACTACAACAGCTCATACATAATAGGTAGCATGCCTTAACATAGTGACAGTTCATCCTGGTTTGAACCCTAAAACTATAATTTGCCAATAAATACTGATAGCATTTTTGAAAGCATGTCTTTTCCTTTGAAAAGTTCCTCTTTCTCTATGTTGGTGTATCTTAGATGCTTCTGAGAAAGAAACCTTTGCAAAGGTGACTGAATAATCATCTCCCTACAAAACCGTTTCCTTAGGCATTTAGAGCTTGTGCCCCAAATGTTCAGTTTCTGATCCTACCATATTCTTGACCATTTAGGTTTTTAGCCTTTTTAAAATTCTCATTGTCCCATTCTGTTACTGTCAAACCCTTCTGGAAGGAAGCAGAGTTAGCAAAGACAAAGTCAATGTTTGAGCAGAGATGGTTT
>NW_010188388.1:642-4389 GCF_000695765.1 Mesitornis unicolor | reverse complement strand
CTGAGGCAAAGAATTCCAAGTATCCCCCTGTTTGTTTTGGCCCCCATGACCTCATATTTTGTCATTTCTCACCATTCCCACAAGCTGTCAAGCACTGAACAAGAGCACACCACTGGTAGCCCACACACAAAGTGGAAAAGATATGTTCTTAATTTCTAGCCCTTGATTACAGCAAGAACAAATATGTTACATGCACCACATCAAAGAGCTACACAGACAAGGGCAGGTAATTTTTTCTTGAAATATGTGTGATGTGTCTGTCCTGCTAGCACTGATATCCAGCAACAGTAGGCCTGGGGATCCCTGCTACAGGGTCTGGAGAACAGACTTGATGATACCGAACAAAGTAATGGAAACAAAGAGTCCTTAATCGAACAGCCTCCCTTGCACATGAATGATAGGGGGGACAAAAACCTCAGGAGGAGATGCTGCAGAAAAAGACTTGCAAATTCTGAAGGAGACCATGTTCATCAATGGTGGAAAGCAGACAGCAGCAAGGATGAGATAAAAAGAGTTATTATTTTTCTGTGGTACCACATGCATCTCCAGTAACAGTAACAGTGACAGTAACCATACTTTAAATGCACTGCTCCGTCTTTGGGTGTGTGCAGTAGTCAATAATTAATGTAATTTTTCTCTTCTGTTGTTATACTGCACAGACTCATGATCGCACTCCTGGATGTTTCTGCCTTATCTGCATTTAAACTGGATCTCCTGTTGCTTGTCTCACTCACCTTCTGTGTCTTTCCCAACACTTCTTCTAAAACTCTGTTCACACAAGGGAAAAAGGCATGTACTGAAAACAAACACAAATGCTGCGGCCAGTTCTTGCTACTCTTGTCCATCTTCTGTGAGTTGCTCCCACTCTCAGCTGTGTATCTTTTCTCGTGCTACTTCCTGACTCTCTTCTGCTCTCTTCAGCCAACACCTTCCACTCTTCTCCCACTTCAGGACCTGCTCTTGTTGTCCAGCCTTCAGATGCTTTCATCCCACTGATGATCCCTTCTCATCCTAACACATTTTAAAATATGAAATCACATGAGTTTTGCTTGTGCTTGTTGTACTCCTGTTAGCTCACCACATTCTCTGCTTCACCTCTGTCTTTTTTCTGTTTCCACATTCTCCGTTTATCTAGTTTACTCCATGAGTTATTTCAGACTAGAAACCATTTCTCTAAAGCACACAGAAAGTTAAGGTAATGAGTATATGGTGAAGGATGGCTCCTCCACTGTAGCTTTCTCTGCTGTTCTAAAAATTTACAAGCTTTTTGACAGCTTGTACTTCCATGCTCAACAAACAGTCCATCATAGACTCAGCCATCACCCTGTCACAGGATGGATACTTGCTTTTGTCCCTCCATCCCCTTCCCTCTCCCTAATCAGTAAATTCCATCTACTTTTACCTACAAACTATTTCAGACATGTTATGATTGTGCAAAAGAAAAACACTTATACCCCTCAGAAGAGTAATTCTGTGAAAGAGAAGGCGTCCGTAATTCTTCCTTGACCTCATTCAGTCCTCAGTAAGCTATCTTGAAACAATTTGATCTTCACTCAAATTTGAGTGAATCACTTCACTCAAAGAGAGTTAAAGAAACAAGGGGCAGCATATGGCCTATGAGACTCATAGAAGGTGTGTGGAATCATCCCAAAAAAGTGTATTTTATCACTTGAAGGAACAGCAAGCTGAAAGGCTTACCAACAGAAACATAACACTGTTAATTAAAATCCCGGCTGTACAAATCGAAATCAATGCCCTGAGCAATATCTTTCATTAAGGCTGTCTGCGTACCTCTGACCCAAATCCACAATATTTGGTCAGTTATGATCAAATTGCAACCCCCGCGGCTGCCACACGTGTGACTGTAGTGTATCTCACACTGGAGATTCAACCAGACTGAAACTGAAACTGAAGATGCCCATGCGCAGTGTGTGTCTCTGGAGAGTACCAGCAGATTAGAAGCTCATGAACTAACTATGTTTTGTACTTACCTTTACACTCAGGATGCTTACTAACCCCCTGTAGTCCACAGCCTTTATTAAGGACATACCTTATGGCCTGAGCAGAGAAGTAAGCATCACACCACCCTACTCACAGTCAGTCAGTGAGTACCAGAATTTTTACCAAAGGTGACTACAGGTAGCACAGTAGTCTAAAACATCAACTCTAAGGTTCTCTTTTCAAGAAAGAAACACCAACTTGATTTTCACTCTATTCTGGGTAAAATGAGGCTATTTGAGTTTTCCTAGCTTTAGCAAAGTATGAATTGAGAGATGAACAAACACATACAAGCCCCCATCATCAGTTAACTGCAGATATGTATTAATTCTCTGTTTCCTGCTCTAATCACTTGATTATATGTTCCTCCCTTGGCCAATGATGATGAAATTATATCATAATTTAACAAAAGACTGAACTGCCTTGCATGGGCTGAAGGGGCAGAATCAAGGCTGAAAATTTTATTTTCATTTGCATGTTGTCTGCCTGTGTCCTCCACTTTGCAATGTTCTTTTGCTACAGCAAACTCTTTCTTAAGCAGTATACTCTGGAGGAAATAAGGAGAAGAGTTCTGCAATTCCTAAAACTTTAACAAAAATAAAGGTAGCTACACAATCAAGAGAGGATGAAATGTTACAAGCTCAGGGACTGTCCCAAAAAGTGTAGGTCAACCTGATGCAAATATTAGAATGATGAAATAACAGTGGAGATTTGAGTTTTGGTTCTCTGACTATGGAAAGTAGTTTAGAGAATCCAAATGTTTGAAGGAAAAGTAGTGGTAGTGTTTTTAAGTTTAACTTTCAGTATACATAGCAATGTACATGGTGGCAGTCCACTGAGAGAGGTGCTAACGCCAACATCTGGCCCTACGTGTAAGTATAGGAAACTCATCTTTTGCAGGGAGTAGCTTATTCAGTAAAAGTTAATGAAGCTACGCAGAGGTAAGTGAGGGGAAAATCTGTCCCAGATATTACATGTGGATATTAGTTATTTCAAAATTATTGTTGAGAACTGAAACACTGCAGTTTTGCATGAAACAGTTAACAGCTGAATCTGACTACTGCATTTTTAAATAAAATTTTCCTCCCATATTTTTATAGTTATACTAAAAACAGCGCCTGCCATACGTACATATATAGCATGTATATTTGCTTCTGCTATTTTTAGTAGAACCGAATTATTCCAAATGTCTTCAGTACAGCATACGGTTTTCTAATTCCAGGTTGGAAAGCCCTCTTTCCGAGACGTTTTCTAAATAATGGTATCCATGCATTCCACGTTATCTTAGAAACTTCCTCCTATATTTCATCAGCCTTCCATATTTAATTTCACTGATTTATGCACATGCCGTGGTCTAATGACCCACATGTCTCTGATGGGTAAGCTGCTAACGCCAGTGACACATTAACCTTTTAACCTCTCTTTAAAAATAACCATGATATTCATGCAAATAGAATGAAAAAGTCAGGCTGCAGTAAAATAGTAGCATTGTGGTATCACACACTAACACAGTAGATGGCTAAAATGAACAACCAATGAGCATATCAAGAGTGAACAGCAGTTAGATTTATTATATTGCAAAATAATTTTGTCACAGTTTGCTGGTCTGAGGATCTGATAGCCTGCTTAATTTAAGCAACATTATCCATATTCTAAAATGTAACTGGGAGGAAGATCACTATTCTATCTGCTCATTTTATGAAAGCTATTACATAGTTTGGGGAGCCAATCCTGGAAGGTGCCGAGAGC
>NW_010188388.1:0-599 GCF_000695765.1 Mesitornis unicolor | reverse complement strand
AGGGGGAGGCTCAGAGCACCGGGCAAGCAGCGTTCATCACCTTGGAGAAGGCATTTGTGCGGCTCTCGCCGGCGGCCCTCGCAGCGGAATAAAACTGTCAGTTTCAGGAGCAGTAGGAGAACACACGGAGCAATTTTTCGGAGAAAAAATACCTTTTCTTAGTATTAGTTTTAGCAGAAAAAAACAAGCATTTCTAAGCAATCGTAATCTTTATATCGTATGCATTTACTTTGTTCTACTTTAAAAACAGCGTATCCCTCAAGATACAAGAAAAGGTGCCACTGTCACGCCGAACCAATTCATCTACCTTGAAACTGTACTACCGGCATATACTTATGCATAGAGTGGGAAAATATAATAAAGCATTTTTCTGTCATGCAATCAAAGCAGGGGAAAAAAAATCCTTTAAAACGTTATTCAGGAGTATTTTGCTGTCTACTCCTCACCCATAGTGACACTACACAGACACCGGCAGAAGGAGGGATGGAGAGGCTACCGGGAGAGGCTACCGGGGTTCGGGGTGCGCACACCAACGGGGAGACACAGGAGAAACGGCCCGTGTGAGCGCCTTCAGGGGCTGCCCCCTGGCTCTCTCCCTC
>NW_010188387.1:0-340 GCF_000695765.1 Mesitornis unicolor | reverse complement strand
GAGGGCGAAAGTCACCCACCCCACCCCCACCTCACTGCCAGGGTGGTGCGTCCCCAGCCGGGTCTCCCCACACCGGTCCCCACCTGTCGTGACGAGGGCCTTGAGAGCATAGCGTGCTGGGACGCTCAGAGCGGTTAACAGTAGCCAGAGGACAAAGATGCAGGAACCAGGCAGAACTGTGACTAGGAGGATCAGCAACATCGAAAAGAATGTCCAGAGCAGCGAGTCGGAGAAGAAATGGCCTCCTTTTCTTTTATCCCATCCTTTTCTTGTTCTTCTTGTTGCTCTTTTTCTTCTGAAGAGCATCTTCTTCTTCAGACGATCGTCTGCGGAACGGGAG
>NW_010188386.1:2736-13683 GCF_000695765.1 Mesitornis unicolor | reverse complement strand
GTGATAGCACTCAGGATGATTTGTTCCATCATTGTAGGTGTTTACGTTTGAACCACCCCTCAGGCAGCATTCAAGTCAGCAGAGAAAATAATCTCATCCCAATCTGAGTGAGGTACATGCAATGAATCAGATGAATTGTGCCCTGGAAATACCTCATCTTCTCTATTGTTTGTGAAAGGAACTTGAGGTGACTGGTTCAGCTGTAGATGCTTGCCGAAAGGTGAGATGAGTTCAGCCTCTCTTTGTAGCCCTTATTCTACAAATGCTGGCTTTTAATAACAACAGGAAACTGCAGCAAATTGCAGCTTCTATTGTGTTTGTGCACTGATATAGGGAGTAGTCTGGACTGATTGGGAGATTGTGATTTGGGAGTTCAGTCTCAATCCCAACTAAGATGGTTTGCTGCTATGTGTTGTAAGCAAGTGATGATTCAAATCCTAAATCTTGATTCTAGTCACTTTTACCAATACAAATGCAAAGAATAGGTTATTGCGTGTTATTACAAATAGGACATGAACTAGTAAGAAACAGCTTTAGTACCAATGGTCATTTAAATTTAAAGAGCCCATCCACACTGTTTTCAACAGTTTCTTTTAGCATCTCACTTCTTGCTCAATGCTCTGGAGACCCCTTTTCTCATGCAAACATCTGCCTGCTTTCCCTTCTCTGAAACAGGACTGGGACTCTTTCTCCTGTTCATTCCTTGCTCCTGATTCTCTAAGCTTTTTGCCTTTCAATACAGGACCAGCCTCTTCTCAAAGCAACTTGGGTTGGCTTAAGCAACGTGCAAGATTAGAAAAATTGAAATGAAACTGAGTTGTGTAGTGTGAAATGTCTTTCCCCTGAAGAGCTGAATGACAGAGCATTAGACAGGATAAACCTGACCATCACAGATGATTTAAATCTGTTGCTCCCTCACAGTGTGATGGTGCCCTGTGTGCTTGAGCTATGTCTGTACAAGGAGAGTAAGCTGGATGTGAGGTCTGAGTGCCCTGTCTTAACTTTCCAGCTGCTATTTATATTACATTAGCTCATAGAGCATCCAACTGAGAACAGCACCTTGCTGTGTGAAATACGGGGAATGTACAAGGAGTTTTGTAAAGTCTTTGACCCAAGACTACAGTCTTTCATTGAATCTTGAACAGTCTTTGACTGAAGAAAAGCATGCAAGCTAAACATACAGGGAAAACGAGAGGCAAAATGAGAGAAAAGTCTGTGGAGAACTCACCATGAATCAAAAAGAGATGGAGTATACATCTATACTGTTTTTTGAATTTCATCCTATGCTTTGGTCAGCTTTTTCTTGGATGATTTCAGTGATCTATGCTAGCCAAGCAGACAAAAGATACCCATTTCATGTGAGTCAGACCCCAACAATTAATTTGAAGGTGCTACAGCAATAAAGGATCAGGCCTTATAAATTACTTAGCACACCTTCAAGTTATCCCTTTTAACAAAGACTGAGGTGGAGCCAAGAATAAGCAGGGCCAGTATCATTAAAGATTCAGCAAATCTCTCCCTGTGTCCCCACACCCTAGCTTTGTATTGCAACATTTCAAACAATACCTTCTCACTGGACTACACTTCTCAGGGAAATATCTGTAATGTATTTAATTATATTCTTCTGTCCTAGATGGGTTATGTCATAGCTCATCTCCAAGGACCCTTCAGATTAATGGGATTATAGTTTTTTTTAAATTCTAGCTATTTCCAACTGTGCTATTCAGTTTTGTTCCATACTTCAAATACACTATGGTGTTTTCTCCTTCTTTTACTAAAAGCCCTATACATTACAATGTGAAAGGCTTACACTAAGCCATAATTACTTATTGAGTAGTCCTGCTTGTACAAGATGCTTTTCCATGTGGCTTTGCAGTCTAACCCATAATAAAACATTGCCACCAATAAGAAGCTTTTTTCCAAATTTGCTCTGTTTAAGTATGTTGCTTTGATTTCAATTGAGGTGTATGTGCATAAATGTGTGTCTAAACAGTACAGAAAAGAAAATGAGATGACTTCTTGCAGGAAATAATTGGGAAGGATCATAACAATGTGTTTGCTTAGCTGCAGACTGACTGTGTGGACAGGGAACCCAAATCTGAGCCTTGTTTAACTGTTCAAGAGAGGTGTGTACCAGCTGTACAAAAAGACGAGTTCCCAAATGGATTAGTTCATATTGAGAGCCCTGCTCCCATCAGGAGCTGTATGTGCAGGTTGGTGGTTGCTGAGGGGAAAGGACCCCCGATAGCAGGGTCAAATTGTCTGTTCTTTTTCTTAGTGGAAAATCACTGTGACACTTATTTTTTATCTGGAGGCCACTTTCTGGTCCATGAGTCCTGCCCCACCTGCCACAAGCTCCACATCACATAATCCTTTCAGACGTTTCCTATCTCTCATTTTAGAAGTTCCTGGGTAGCAAAAGCTCTCTACTGTAAAGGCCAGGAATTGTCTTCTACTTTCTAACTAGATATATTGGCTGCTAGGTTGTACTGACTTGTTTTGGTGACCCAAATTTAAATACCTTTTCTCAGGCACCATTCTTATAGTATATATTCTTAGATTAACTTCTTGTGCTCCCTTGAGACATCAGTCTATCTCAGCTTTTGTTTGACTAGACTAAACAAGCCACATTCGCTTTTCCCCTCTCTCAAAACAGGTTTTTTGTCTCCCTCAATTACCCTAGGTGCCATTACCCACATATTACACTCAGTGTGACTTACCAGTTGAATTCCTTGATCTCTCATCAGTACTTCACGCAGAGACACTGGTATTTGTGAATCTGTTGAGAATGCTTCTGTAAGATTGCCTTTGCCTTCGTTTTGGCTGCATCACATCAGAAACCCACAGTCACTCTATGGCCTGTTAGTTCAAGAAGATGCATTTCCAGCTGATGAGCATTCAGATTTTAGCCAATACTTCTGTTATTAATCCATAAGGGCAAGACAGAAATGTTACAGGCTTATTGACTGCCACAGAAAGCAAGTGCTGGAACAAAGACAGACCTGGACATGACCTGATCCCACCAGAGCCAGATGTGACATCAGCCTTTGCTTGCAAAACTTTCTGGTTTTAAGCAAGATAACATTGATGCCATGAAAGTCATGGAAATAGATTACTTTGATTATTATCCTTGTCTCCAAGATAACATCCCTGATTGGTGTAACAGCACAGAATAAGGTGAAGTCACATTCAAAACGGTTACTTTGCTTATCAGAAGGAAGCAGTATTATTTCTGTAGGGCACAGCCATGGCTAATCACTTTCCTTGCATTTGTGTTTCTCAAAAATATCCCACAGCATATGATAAGGATAATGGTTTCATGACACAGTTTCTCGCCCAGCCATCCATGGAAAAGGCTGATGACAGGAGAGCTCAGGACCCTTTGTTCAGGAGTTGTCTGTGGAAGATGAATGTGCTGCTGATGATTATCAAGTAATTGCAACAGGAAGACAGAAGCCAGCCTGAATGCTCACATACTGTATTCAGATAGGAAAGCTCTTGGCATAATCTTCTGTTGATTGAACAGGGCTTGGGTTAAGTCAGGACTTGGCTGACCATAAGATTCCTCGTGCCAGGGAGGTCAGGGCTTGGCCGGCCTGGCTGGGAGCTGGTGAGGCAAACCCCTAAGGTTGGTTATTTATGTGTCAGGGCAGGCAGAGGCTCCTCAGCACATCGGAGGACCTCCCTGAGCTCAGTAGCTCTCTCCTTAGGTAGGTGCAAGGGGCACAGTCCAGGCCTCATTGCAAAGGAAATTAATTAAAGCAAGAGAAGTCTGTGAGGGAGCAAAGAAAAGAGGTAATTTCTCAGTATCTAGTTCAGAGGAGAAAGGGATATGGTCAGCCCTGAGTGTCCATTTTAGCAAAATACTAGGAAACAAAATGAAATAGGGAGTTATTTAGCTTAACTCCATACTTGCTTCTTCACTCCTGATTGCATACCTTGTGCTTTTCTCTCATTTTTTCAACTTTCCAAAAATCCGAAGGGCTTCCTGGAAGTGATAGTTCTGTCTGAGAAAGACCAGTGCTGTTATTTGCATTTTTCTTCACTTCTATGGTTATAATTCTCTTTTATCTTCCTGTTTTTCAGCCTATTCCAGTTTCTTTTACTACTGGTTTTATTTTCCCTTTCATTGCAAGTAACTGATTTCTCAACACTTTTTAATTTTTTTATGATCCCATTACCCATTAAGATTGATTAACTATTTCCTGCCTTCCTGCTTTCCCTTAGCTGTCCTTCTGCTGTCTGTGTAAATATTCCTCATCACTCTGATATTGTCCTCATGTCCACTGTGGGACAAGGCTAATTAATACAAGCTTTGCACTACTTTTGTAGGTCATGATGTGGCTTCATGCCAGCTGACTCAGACTGTTTTGTCCTGAAATGTCAAATAAAAACAGTGAGTCAAAAATTATTAACTGTATTAAGTGAAAAATGTAAAAAACCGCAAACTTTAGAATTTTTTAATCTATTCCTCTGACAGTATAAGTTTTTTAAAATCTGAAGCCATGAATACCATGTTAATGTATTTACTGGAGTTAAGTAAACTGTTTTCCAGATCAAAGAGACTGGAAGACAAAGACAAAACATTTCAGATTGCAGAAGGAGCAGGCTCTGAAGAAGACCGTAGCCATTACTATCCAGTGGCTGATTTCTGCCTTTTGGGCTTATTTCATTGGGATTGGGAGCCCAGGAATACATTGTGGTTTTCCACAGGATTCCATAAAGTTACAGTTTTATTGGTTACATTTTCTTATATATCCTCATGCCACTTCTATGCAGGTAAACTACATAGGGACCCTTTCTGAGTACTCAAACTCGATCTCCACCTGGTTAAACTATTAGAGTGGCAGCTGGCATATCTTTGACCCATGATGGCTGACACTCTCACAAGCATTTACTTAGAGTATTTCCAAAATTTGAACACTCAAGGATGCAGTTGCAAGTACTCACCCTTTTTTAGGGTAAAAATGTTCAGAAGGATAAAGATGAGTGGATTCAGGCCAGCTGGCCCCGTTGCCCAGAAGCATTGCCAGCCATATTTTGTTAATCTAGGTGTGGGCTGGAAGTGCTATTATACCAATTTCTTCTATTTATTTTTTTTCAAAAGCTTAATGTTCTTTTTGGTTAGAAGTATGTAATTTCACCAAGACAACTATGCTATGAGAACAGAAATGACTGTATTTCATGAAAACTTAGGTGTCAAGGGGCATTTTTGTTGTTTGGAAAAATTCTTGTGAATATAACTTATAAATCAATAGAGCTAAAACAGATTGGTGGGAAATGTTTGCTCAGATAGCAGTAATTGCAACTGAAAGGTATAATTGTCGTATCTTTATCTGACATGATGAATTTGAAATACCATTCATTACACAAAACTTAAATGGGACATTCTGTGTAAACAAAGTAACACAGTTCACATAGGGTCATTTTCACAGATTATTTCTTTTTATATGCAAAATCTGATCCAAAGATACTATCTTTTGGTGATAAGAGCTATTGGACAGAAAAACTCACATATTCTTCCCATAGGAGTGCAGTGTAGTCTTCCAGCTAAAGCAGGGCAGTTTAAGTTTAACAAGTAATCCGGTTAATAAATGTAGGTATTTTCTTCCCAAAGTAGCTCTGAAGAGACTTTTCATTGTATGAATTCATCTGTCGCTTGAAATTATTTCAGTGCTTGATTTGGATGCATTTTTGTCTACAGATCCTTTCTGGACTACTCATTAAATTCTCTCCAGCACACAGGGCTTGAACAAGGCAAATTTGAATTTCATGTGAGCCCTGTCTTACCCAGGGCTTCTCGCTGCTCTGTTTAAGTAAAGACTGTGCAAGACTTGGCTTCTTCCACCATCTTCACTGCTATATTTAAAGTCAGAGTAGGATAAAATGAGATAATTCCATGTGATCTCTGAGCATCAAGATGTCTTGTCATTCCCAAGTAGCAATACACAAGTACAGGAGTATAATAGGTTAGAATTTAAAATCTCTTGGTGTGATTATGATATAGGACTTCTGCTAATAGACTTTATTGATCTGATGGTATTTTTCTTTCAACATGCAATTTACCCACTGTTTTCTGGATTTAGTTGTATTTGATAGGGGGGTATGGAGGGAGGAATGCAGGCTTGCTTTAACTTGTGGATTTTTTTGCATTCTCTGAGCAATCAGAAATGAAACACTGGTGCAGATGGGACACAAGTACAGAGTAAAGGGTTACAAACAATCTTATTTATTAATTACTTGGCTGCTGAGTCTTTGTTTAGATGCTCAGCTTCCAAATCCTGACCAGATTTTGGACTGGGAAGGAATTGACAAAATGAGATTAGCGAAGACCAGAGAATTCATCATTTTTCACTGCATCAGGGACCAACATTGCCTGCCAGGGGCACTGCCTGGGCAGGCACCACATCAACTCCTTGCTGTGCATGAACCTCAGGCATCCTTATACCTTAATCTTGCACATCTCTGTCTGGTTTCTCAGGGACTGAAATGCTTTAATTTATCCACATTCTTGGCATCGACACATACTGTCTTTGTATAGATGAGATTTGACTATATGTTCAAATACTGTGGACTCTGTGATCTAATATTCCCTTTATCCTTAAAATCAATTCACAGGATCCAGATCAAGTATGCCCTAACATATGTAACCTGCAGTTCTGAAATTTGTATCTTGTGGTTTGCCTTATTTTTCACAAGCTGATTTAAACTGATCCTTGTGTTATAATATAAAAAGTTATTGCTAAATCATATTACCATGAATAACTTTCTAAAAATGTAAGTATGTAAATCCATAGCAAAGAAAACTTTGCATTTCAATTGCTGCCAGTGCAGTTGTTTAGTCTTTGTTTTCATGTCTATGATAGAGGCATGGGGTTCGTATCATGTAGCAGAGGTTAGATCAGAGCCACCATCTGATTCCTTATCACTCACGCCACTACATTTTTGGCCACTTCTGCAAAATACAAACCTGGATGGTATTTATCACTTAATAAAGAGGAGAGATGCTGAAGGGACTTTGTTACCTCTGGTTGATGTTTTGCACTTTCCCTAAGGATAAGATAAAAGAACTTTCTCCTTGCTTGTGCTTTGAACAGAACATTAGAAGTCAAGACTATGGGAGAGGAAGGAGAGAAGATGAAAGCTGAAGTGTGATTAGGTATACATGTATTACAGAGGAAGCAATTAAGGCCTTGGATAGGTTTTGCAAGGATTTCAGATCTCCAGAAGTGTCCCCACAGCTTGTAACACCCTGCTTTTGCATTATGACAATGCCGACTGCTACTGTACAGTGAAGAGTCTACCTCTGCCTGCCTTTTAATAATATTCTGTAAATTGTTTGTATTCATTCATTAAAAAACCTCAAAACTCTAAGCTGAAATTTATCATGTAGTGTGTCATTCCTGAAAAACTATTTTAACAATTTAAACTTAATGTTATGTGCAAACAAGGTAAGAGGTTTTACATGGCTGTTCCCTAATTCTGAAATTACCACATGTATAGCAATTCACATGTTAAAATTCCTACATAAGCAATCCCTTTTAAAAATATTGCCCATAGTGTAAGATGCAGCTTTTGACTGCAAGGAAGGCAAAGGGGGAAAAAGGTAATTAAAAATGGCAGCATGGCTAATGGTTATGTGCGGTGACTTCTGTCAGCAAACTTTCCAAGATTTTTCTCTAGGAAGATGTCAGCTTCATATATGTGGCTTGCACTGAGTGAATTTCAGGGAAGTATCTCCACAGCAGCTATACTGTTATAACATGTCTTAACAACTGTATATGGATTTGTGTAACAGACAGTAGATTCTAGCTTCTAATAACTTATTGAAAATGTATTTGCAGCACAGATTTACCATCTCTGCAGTTCAGATAAGGCTGCAAAATTTTGCCAAACGATACTGGCGTATAGTTTTTGGCAACAGCCTTCCTTCCTTGGAAGAATAAAAAAATTAATACACTGAACACAGAGAAGCTGTTTATAAATAGATCTTCTTGATGTTTTTTCAAGTCCAGCAATAATACATTAGCTGATTCAGTCCTTGTGAAATAGTTTAATATAATGCCACAGTAGTATTTAGACAGTTTCCCAAATAAAAGAAGACAAACCACAGAGTTATTAAAAATGTACTCTTGCCGATTTTGCATTGTATTTACTGCCATCTTTGTCAGTTTTCCAGTGGAAATTTTCTTGAAAGATAATTCATTTTCAGAAGGCTGGAATACCCAAGAAGCACCCTTCTTCTTTAGACTGTTACTTCTGGCAAGGAGTTACTTTCTTTCTTCTATTGTGCTTTTGGATATTAATGTTCCCCTGTTGCCTCAATACAAGTTATTGGAAGTAAACAATGAGACTAAATGAACAAGCCACTAATTTTCTCCATATCTAATTCTGTAGTGTGAGGGCAATAGTTTCCTAATGTTTACTTTTCAGTGCTCTCTTTTAATAATTTTTTAATTATTAAAGCAATAGGCTTGATCCTACTCCATTCAAGGCAGTGGAAATGCCCCTAGTAATGCTCATGGTGCAGAACTGAGTCAAAGCTGGAAAAATATTTATTTAACTTTAATTTTAATTTTCTCATTTTCATTCTGTTACGACTAATAATGTTACTTCAGGAGTATTGTCTGTTAGACAGACCTATATAACTGCTATTTCTTTTTCAGATTCAATCCTCTAAGCAATTACATAGAAGTTATTAAAGTGGTTATCAGACATTATGCATATTAGTCCGGTAGAAACAAACCAGGTGTGACTTAACAGTCTTTATTGCTGCTTTTGTGTAAGCATTCCAACAAGATCCCTAGCACTCTGTCCTCACATGTGCTGTTTGCTTTGGCATGAGAGATGACAGCTCTCAGAGATCCCATTCTAGGAAAGAACCCCCCAAGAAAGTAGTATTTATACCCCCAAACCATCACTTGACTTATCCATTTGTTAACTATGTAAATGTATTCTGTAATACCGAACAAGGATACTTTGCTTAGAGATCATGGTAAGAATGTGCCAGTATCCTAAAATACTTGGTGTCAAGACATCCTGACTTCACCAGTGGGAGCTTCTGACACTAAAGCATCCTGATTGATTCATCTCTATACGCTCCACGTGAATGTACAAAAACATTACAAAGCTTATTGATTCATTGCCCACCACTTTTTCTATGTCTTAAGTCCTACAAATGTTTCATGTACAAACTAACAAAGCTCTTCACTAGCCAGGCTTTTCCAGACATTAATTATTTTCATTTGAAAGCTCTCATCCAGGCAGCATAGAAGTGTGAACAGTCGTCTTTCCTCGTGCTGTACAGAAGTGAGAGTTATTGCACTCACAGTGCAAACACTTTGGCATGTGCATAATTTTACTGTTCTGAGTCATCCCCTTGACATCTGTAAGATTACTTAAGATAATAAAGTTCAGCATGTGTAGAGGCATTTGTTGGACAGGAGCGTATAGTTCCCACGGTCATTATTTATCCATGTTACATGTATTAGTTTCTTTTATTGTTTTTTTTTTCCTGAAATTTTGTAAATGATATAGAAAATGACACTGGGAGGGAGGTCGCATTATCCATTCCTCTTCTCAAGGCAAGATAATATGGAACAGCGTCATAGAGAGGCTGGTCCAAAATGTTCTTGTAAACATCCAATGATAGTTCCATGTCACCTTATAATATCTAAGTACGGTGCTTGATTAACTAACTTAGTGGTCTGCAGTAGTTAAGTATGGGACACTGCTATCCTATTGAGCATTTTTCTTGCTTTTTTTCTTGATGTCTTCCAATTTCATACTGAGCTTCTAAACAATAGCATGCTCGGAGCTGTATGTGAGGTGCAGATCTCTCCAGTTTCAAGCAAAAGTAATCTTTAGTTTTCCTGTTAGTGTAAGATTTCTTCTAACAAGAGTAGTTTTAACATCTCCTTAACACTCCAGACAACTTACATGCATATTAGAACTACTCAAAATATATTTAAAAATACAGTTAATACAACATATCATATAATCCGTATGCATTCCTTCCATAGTTCTCTGAGAGCACATAGGTAAATTGATACCTACTTTTTTGCAGTCCCATCTCTTTTTGTGACTGTTTCCAAGCACCTACAGCATCTTTTCAATTAAGGACACAATGAGTGAGTATTACTGACTGCTTGGCTACTGATGCACTGTGATTCATGACCCTGAAGGAAACCAACTGACAGACTGTTTATTTGTAGATCTTTTTCTTTCTTCTTGTTGCTGAAATAACTTTTAAAAAGCCTTGAATCATTGAGACTACTTTATTTTGGGAAAATAAAATGAATGGTTCCACAGGCACCCTGAAAGTAAATTTTCTATTGGCATCATTGGGAATGTCTTTGCATTGAAGATCAATCCTGTAGTTGTAATGGTATTGAGAAAGTGAAGGGGAAAAGGGCAGATGGGATGGCTGCCCTGCTGCAAGTTAGACCAAAGCCTGGCCATCTTCAACTATGAATTCTTGCAGTATTAATCATTGTTCTGCTATGCACTGTATCATTACATATTTATTCAGATTAAGAAATACATTTTGCAAGTGGTAGAGGTGGTTGTAGTATTAATTTTCAGTAACTTATATAATTTCCTTTATAAAACGGAATTTGTGATTCTAATAGAATTAGAATCTAGGGTTTAATTAAAGAAATATGCTACTGAATGAGTTAGAATAAAAGAAGTTCTTACAGAATTTTTCCTGAAACTTTTACTTGCTCTGCAAATGTAAGTGTGAGCAATTGAGTCCATTCTTCTCTGTATGTCACTAGGAGAATGATTAATTTAACATATTGAAGGAAATGGTCACCATAATTTTCTCTCAGGCATAACATACTGACAAAGACACCACAGATGTGAAATGGAGGAAATTTCTTGTCCAGCTCCTCTAACACTTTTTGATGAAGAAGTATCTGAGTGTAACATTCACATACCAGGTTC
>NW_010188386.1:0-2705 GCF_000695765.1 Mesitornis unicolor | reverse complement strand
TTCAGCAGAGTTGATACTTGAGTAAGGAGCCATTTTTACCTTCATTTTTTCCCCACAGTTAACAGAATCCTGGAACTTCTGGCTATTGCTAAGTGCTTTTACAATAAATTCTTAGTTCAGTATATAAATATATGGGATGAGTGTTCTGAGCTATCTTCTGAGTTTTGGCAATTATACTTACTAAAAATGTGACACTAATTTATCGCCGTATCCCGCAGTAGCAGAGGGGAGAAGAGAGAGATCCAGCAGGCAGAAATGGTGCAGCAACAGTGATTTATTTAATTATTTAACAACTCTTTTATAGACTTTTTTCTTCATAGCCTAATTGGTCAAGAGGTCAGCCACCCCGCCTGGGGTGATTGGCTGAAGTACTAAAACATCCATCCTGAGAATATTTTGCTACTATGCCATAAACAATTCACAGATGTTCTTAGTTTACAATAACACTGATAGCTTCTGTGAGAGGGAAAAGTTTCACACAGGACAAGAGAGAAGCAAGAGAAGTTCTTGCTACTGCATGTCTGCATCCACACTAATTCACCCGCATTAAGTAGATTTCTATAGGGTTCCCATTCCTTTTGTGTCTTTTCTTTATGTCATCTAACCATGGCCACACTATTAAATGCCCTGGCCAAGACAGACCTGGAAGCTCAGTAGAATTAAAAATAAATACTGTGTCATGAAGGAGGATTGTGTCCTTCTCTTTGCTGAGGGCGTATGCCTGCCAGTTTTACCTGTGCTACTGTAACTCACTCATAATTATCTCTGCCACATCCTTGGAGGCTCCAGGATTACCACTGCTCCTAACCCCAGAGTAGAGCTCTTAACTGCAACGTAGCTTTACATTATGGGAGGTCCTTGCTCCATTCCTGAAGTGCTGAGCAAATGTTGACTGCTACAGTTTCTGGGTACAATTTTGGGCAAAATGCACAATGCTGGAGATACAGCATTAATGATTTCAGGATCTCAAGCCTGCACTGTGTCTTTTTCCGTGGAGTTTCCAGCAGAGTGTCATGAAATTGTCCTTGGTTCCTCTTCCTGTGAAGCTACTGCTATTAAAATCATGGAATAATTTGGGGGGAAAAGCCTTCTGGAGGACACCTTGTCCAAGCTCTTCTCACAGCTGGACCAACTTCCCCATTAGATCAGGCTGCTCAGTGCCTTTTCAAGTGAAATTCTGAAGTTCTCCAAGGATGGAGATTGTATAACTCCTCTGGGTGCCCTGTACCAATGCTTCACCCCATCATTATGATTTTTCCCCCTAATGTTCAGTTAAAATATTCCTTATTATAACTTTTTCTTCTTTTTGCTTCTTTTCCTTTAGCTGAGCACCTATGAGATGAGTCTGACTCCATCTTCTCTACTATTCCTCTTCTTAGGTAGCTGAGGACAGCTATTAGGTCCCTGCTGTGCTTGTCTCTTCTAGGCTGAACCAAGCCAGTTCCCTCAGCATCTCTTTGCACATCATGTGCTCCAGATCTGTAACTGTCTTGTTGAGCCTCCTCTGGATCTTCTCCAGTGTCAGCGTACTGAGGCCCCACACCTGGACACAGTGCTCCAAATACCTGATACATGCCAAGCAGAGGGAAGGATCCCTTCCTTGACCTGCTGGCTACTCTCCTGCTAATGCAGCCCAGTACATGTTCAGCCTTCACTGCTGCAAGGACACACTGCTGACTCACGTTCAGCTTGTCCTCCACCAGAACTTGTCCTCCACCCAGCTCCACCAGCAAAGCTGGAAAGTCTTGAGTAGTCCCTTGGGAGGCTACGTCCTTCTCCCTTCAGTTTGCAGATACAGTGAAACTAGAGAAGCAAAGGAAGGGAACTTGCTGGTGCTTCCTTTGCAATACCTCATTCTTTGGAGCTAATTTCTGCATCTTGCCTAAAAGCCCAACTGGTCTTCAGCACATGCTGCGAAACCTGAAACTCTTCCCAGCTTCAGAAGGAGGGAAGACAATTGTTCATCTGGGGTAAGTAGAAAGTGGGACTACTCTAAGTTGAGGCATGATACTTGAAAGAAACATTGGGCTGAGGAGGGGAGCACTTGCTGGTTTTCATTCAGTTGATCTGTATCTGGTGCATACAAAAAGTGCCTAATACGCAATTGTGGGTGTTAACTGACAATATTAAAAAATAAATATGAGAATAAAGCTCTTAAATCCTAGAATTTTATTGTATATAAATTTGCTGTTGAAAAATACAATAGGAAAAAAATCCCCAAAGATCACAATGAAAGTGTTTCTTATTTTATTTTTACATGTAAGGAGTGCATGGTGCTAGAGTGCCAAAGCTGAATCAAATGTCTGTTAACTTATGAAAATGGGGATGCAATCTTTTGACAAAGAAGTTGCTGCAAATGTTTTTGAGCAATAAACACACATTTTTCTAAGCAGAACAAATGTAATTGTTTACAGAGCAGTGGTCGCTGTGGAGTACTTGTAGTACACTTTCAGGATCAGTAGCAGCAGGCAGGTAATGCATTAGTTGTGCTTGACCTTTCTGAGTAATAAGATTTTGTGTTCTGCTTTCTGTGCTCTTAAATGAGATCTTCCTTGCCAGTTTGCCCTTGGTGAGCTCTCAACCACCACAGATGCACGGTGCACAGTGGGCAGCATGGTGTTACTGTGTCTGAACTTCCAGCTTCTAGGTCAGTCAGAGCAGCTTGAGTGAAATAATTAGGTCGAGAGAGGTTCTTCTCCCCCTCT
>NW_010188385.1:429-816 GCF_000695765.1 Mesitornis unicolor | reverse complement strand
CTTTTGGTTTAAAAACCGCACTTTTCAGTTAAAAAAGGCACCTTTGGGTCAAAAAAAGGCACTTTCAGGTCTGAAAAAAGGCAGTTTTCGATTAAAAAAGGGCACTTTTAGGTTAAAAAAACGCACTTTTCAGACAAAAATGCACCTTTCAATGAAAAAAAGGCGCTTTCGGGTCAGAAAAGGGCACTTTAGGGTCAAAAAAATGGCAATTCTGAGTTAAAAAATGCACCTTTTGGTTTAAAAACCGCACTTTTCAGTTAGAAAAGGCACTTTTGGGTCAAAAAAAGGCCCTTTTTTGACTAAAAAAGGCCTTTTTGGGTCAAAACCCGGCGCCTTGGTGCCCGCAGCTGCCCCGACACCACGCGGTGACGTCGGACGCCGCTGTCC
>NW_010188385.1:0-281 GCF_000695765.1 Mesitornis unicolor | reverse complement strand
GGGACGGGGAGGCCGCGGGGCAGCGAAGGCCACGGCGCCGATAACGCCGGGAACGTGGCCGCTCCCGCAAAACGGGGCTTGAAATGGGGAAATCAGCCGGGGCCGCCCGGGTTTTCTGCTTCGGGACACCCAGCAGAGGCTGGAGAACCAAAACAGCCCTGCGGGAAGGGAGGAACAAGGGGGAGGAGTTGGGAGGGGAGTTGGGAGGGGTGAGGTGAGGAGCGTTTACACCTCGCTTTGGGGCGTTGGCGGCCAGGGGGGTCACCAGGGAGACCCAAATC
>NW_010188384.1:0-3737 GCF_000695765.1 Mesitornis unicolor | reverse complement strand
AACTCCTCATATTCTGTGATTCTGTGAGATCACTCACCAGCTTCCTTCCAATGGCTACAAACCGCAGAGAATTTGAGATAAGAGCTTAAAATTAACACCTCTCAAATCTCGGGGAAAAAAAAAACCCTCAGTCAGTCACTTTATCAAATTATAATGATACTCCTTTAGACAGCCTACAATTCTGATTCACAAATCTGCTTAATATATCGTAAGTAGGGGTTATTCAAACAAAGTTATCTCAAAACAAAAGCACCAAGAGAGCACCACTGAAAAAGAAACTGTTATTTTAAAACCCCACTGCCCCAGAGCCATCTCCCTCCTCCAGAGCAGCACGAGTTCCTCTCATTATGAAAGAATCATGAAGACTTCAAAGGGAAAAAAAAACAAACCCCACATTTAGATACGGAACAACATTTCCCTTGACAAGTTCTTCTCAATAGTTTTAAGTCAAAAATAGCTTTTCTTGCTTCTCGGACGTCAGGTTTATGGAAGCTTCTTTTTTTCTTTCCATTGGAGGTAGTGGTGGTAAATACATAAGAACATTTCTTGCTTCAAATAAATAAGTTTACACGTTGAATACCAGGACATCAGACTATTAAAATCACGTACAAGTGAACTTCAAAAATAATCATTCTATGTTTAGCTGCAAAAACACTCCAACAGGAGAACAGCAGCACTGGTCAAGGAATGGCCTACTGCATAACAATTTCCTCACAACTGCCAAAACCACATGCATTGAACACAGAGCTAGCCATGAAGAAGGCAGTTTGCTGATGCCATCCCCATAGCCTAGAAGACATTACATTAACGCGTTGCAATCCTCACCAAAAAAACGTGGAAACCATCAACAATATCCAAAAGACGGACTGGCAGATAGGCCACTTCATCTTCCTCACCCACGCCTTCAGCTTTTCTTCCTTTAAAGGTTAACTCGTAGGAAAGAAATCTGATCAATGCTTAAGTGGCCCTGCAGTTCACCTTAGCTAGGAAGTAGGTGTTTGAGCCCCCTACCCCTCACTGCTAACAAAAGGTTGGGGAATTGTTGCTTGCATGGGACTTGAGGACAACAACATCACGGCAATGGGCTGTGCAAGCAGAAGAGGAAAACGCTTGATACCCAGAGATGGTTCACTGACAGTATGAAGCCTAATTCCCCAAAAACAACCTTTACCTACTTCACAATGTGAGTCAAATGCAGTAATCAACAAAAATACACAGACTTAAATATTCATTATTCCTTGGCTTTAAAAATTCTGTAACTTCAGCTTGTTCAAAAGTGTATCACCTGACTAAGGTAGTCAGGAACAGACTTTCAAGAAATACCATTATTTATTTCAAGTTGAAAACGCCAACAAGCACACGGTTTAAAACTTCAAGACTTGACCCGTACCTCCACCATTACTCTAAGATGTAAGTACAGGACTGTCAAGAGCAATACTAATTCACATCAATTAAAAGAGGCAAAAGCCAAGTCTTGGCTGAATAGCATCTTGTTCCAGTCTTAAAATACTAAAATATACTTGGCATGCAAATCATAATATCTCATTAAACTTTTCTTCCTAAGAAATAATAGGAGAAATTAAAGACAAATTAGTTTCAACTTAGCTTTCTGGAGGACACCCACGAGCAACACCTAAAACTGCGCACAGACTTTTTCTGAGAGCAAAAGCCTTAACTCCACTTCTCTGGCAAAAATGAGAAAGCACACCAGACCTGTTAACCCGTAACGCAAGCCTGCAACACCGCTACCAACCTGCAACCACAGCACTGGTCCCAGGACACATTTCTTTCTGGAAAACAAGCCTCAAAGATTACGTGCACCAGATAAATTTGATACTAGCACATAGACAAAAAAACACCTCTGGAACATCTTAATGCTGCGTAGCAATGGTTTACTGATTAACTGAAATCTTCACCTTATCTGGGCTGAAAGGACTGTTCTCCGAGTACGCTGTTAAAACAGAGTTTAAGTATTGGCACAGGACAGGCATAAACAGCTGTATGAAGTA
The DNA here is from genome assembly GCF_000695765.1 of Mesitornis unicolor. Classification (NCBI taxonomy): domain Eukaryota; kingdom Metazoa; phylum Chordata; class Aves; order Mesitornithiformes; family Mesitornithidae; genus Mesitornis; species Mesitornis unicolor. Next base: position 1,728 of record NW_010188384.1, on the reverse strand, counting down.
ACTCTCTGTTGTGGTTACCTCAAACTTCAACCAAGGTCAGACCACAATTTCCGTCAAGATTATTATAAGCCACACGAATGCCTCTACATCAATAAAATATTACAGTCCTCAGTTACTAGGTCTAAATATTTGACTTTGCTCCTTGTGCCTCAAACTCCGAGCACGCTCCACTTGCGGCAGGACTCCTGCAATGGGCTGGGAGCACTGTGAAGCATCTCCTCCTATTGTTTCCCCATAATAAACTACCCTGGCCTAATTTTACATCCTTTGCTGCACCTGTGTCTTACAGAAAGCTTAACCTTTCTAACTGAGAATTGTTTTTTGAGAAGAGCAGCAACTTACAGATCATTTGCCACTCTGATAAGCACTTAGGGCTCAACTACTGCTATAATTACTAATTAAATGTTTCATCACAGATACCTATTAAAGATGTGAAAAACACAGCTAGGAAGAAAGGACACACAACTCCAGCAGCTCCACAACCAGCATTTCTGGTTTAACATGTCCCAGTACACGATACCGTGATCCTTTCAGATCACCACAGAAAGCAGCCAGTCAGCCCTTGACTTCCATCCCACAGTAAGGTTAATTTTCAAGTTTTTCTTGTCTCCTAGAAAGTTACGAACCCCAGAATTCCCAACCTGATTTCCACCAAGCATTAGCAACGCTCTGGCTAGTTAAAGATCTGTACACAGCTGTATAAAATAATTCAAACTCAGTTTAAGTTCTTTTGTGACAGAAGAGGTTTAGGATTTATGATACATTTACATCAGTATTCACCTACTCCTGCAAAGCAAGCAGGCACGTTTCTTACCACTATAACTCATCTTCAGGACTACAAAAGCCTTTCCAAAAGGAGAAAGTCCCAGTGCTGCAGAGCACTGGGCCACCCAGTGACCTATATACAGCAGCACTGGAGTTCAGCTTTCACTCCATAATTAAACAAGCTATGCTTGTCTCTCTCAGCTGTCCTAGAATGCACAACCAATCAACCCAGAGAGTGCTTTTTGGTTCAGGAGACACACAGCCTAACCTGCCCCCACCAGAGCTGCTCAGGCCATGCACCTGAGAAGCATGCACTATCACACACTTAGAAACACGCTATATCCACTACTGCATACAACCATCACGCATCCCAGTACAGCATCTCCTTCTCCTGACATGTAAGGGCCCTCTTACCCCACCAGCCCTTACCACTGATGGCAACTTTGCAGCAAATACCCCCTTATATGAGACAAAGAAGGGCACCTTTGTGGGGAGACCCATTGATGCTCTCAGAGCTTGATTGCATGTCCACGGTAGCTCTTCTGAGGCTGCTAAAATACGCCCTGGACCTGGAGAAACTGCTGCGAGGGGATCGTCCATGGGGGCTGCCGAAGAGGGCGGAGGTGCCATCCTTGCGGGCAAAGATGCCGCTGAAGAAGCGCAGCAGCCGGTGCTCGTGGGTGGCGGCGGGGCCCTCCCTCCCCAGCCGCTCGGAGAGCCGCTGCAGATCGCTGTTGTGCGGGGGGGCCCCCCCCCCCCCAGCCGCTCGGAGAGCCGCTGCAGATCGCTGTTGTCCAGAGTCCGGTTCTTGCTCTTGCTCTGCTCCCAGCGCTCCAGCTGGGAGAGCGGGTCCGCCTGGCCCAGCACCTCGCCCACGTCCAGCGTGTTGCGCTTCTCGGGGGGAGCGGCGGAGGCGGGGGGCGAGCCCTGCGCCTCGGCCCCTAGGCTCGGCAGCGGCCCGGG